>NC_048926.1:74111811-74189434 GCF_011077185.1 Oxyura jamaicensis | reverse complement strand
TTAGTCAAAAGCAACAAAAGATAAAAAAAAAAACGCACAAGGTTAGGTATAGGAATTGCTGTTGCACTTTTATTCTAGTACAGCTCCCATAATCACAGAAGTTTGTTCTCAGGTTATTCTGTGTACACTAATAATGCTAAACAGTTGACATACAAGTTGTACTAACATTATTGAGTGAACAATGTTCATAGGTACAAACAAAAGTTTAGATCAGGCAAATTCCTACATCAGAGTGACAACTAGTATACTAGTTAATCAGCATTGGTTGGGAGGGAGGGGATAGAGAAAAAGGAAATATTAAGAAGTAAAAGCAAAAACCAAGTGTTGGTAATAATTGTTTGAGATGCTAAATACAGCAATAAGGACTACATGTCTTTGCAAAAGACTCCTAATTATTTCAAATCACATTAACTCACAAAAGTAATATTAGGGGCATGTTTTCTGTTGCACAAAATTTTACAGGTAATTACAAAATATTCAAATATGAAGTCCTTTGCATGATCCAAAAAGAAGTATTGACAAATCCTTCAGGCACAAAGAAGCAGTCTCCTAAGGTTACTGTTTTTGAATGTTTAATTCTCAACAGCATAACATAACCACCAAGCAGAATTTATGGCAATGTCTTTCATAGCCATATCTGTAAAAGCTAACACTATTCCAAGCTTTCAGTAGTTAAAGCAAGTAACATTCTAAGAGTTGATGATAATTTAAAACATTTGTTCAAACAACTATACTTGTATATTACATCACTTGTATCAACATATAAAAATGAATATAAATTGCTCATATATAACGCAACCTACAAAAGTTACCTAGTAAAAGGAGTGCTAAAACATTTGTTCCACAAGTTCATAACAACCAAGATTTCACCAGCTCATAATGTGGGCATAAATTCAAAGAAGCACTCTGAATTTATCACTGCTTCCAAAGAAATCTTGTTATGTGATCTTAACCAAGGGAGTGAAAGAAACGTTAAAAAAAAAAAAAAAAAAAAAAAAAGAAACATGGATAGCTGACTACAAAAGTCCTGTTTACTTTGATTTTTTTGTGCAAAACCAGTTCAAGCCTAGATCTCTAAACTAAAACAAATCATGTTTGAATCATCATTCAAAATGAGCAATACAAAATTGAGGATCCCTAGGTATTAAAAAAAAGTTAATTGTATTACACCAGCAACATAGAAACAGATTTTACTATTAGTTTTACCAAATCTCATTACCTGATACAGCACTTCCAAAGTGACAGGGTAGAAAAGATTTTCAACAATGATTCGAAGAACAGAACCTTGACCTGGAAGGAGTCCACCTTCAGCAGCAAGAGCACTTGTTATAGCCAGGCTTCCAGACTGCACAGCATTCACAGCTTGCAATGCAGCTTGGGCTCTCTGAAATCATGACACAGCAGAGACAACAATTAACTTACACACACACAAGCTATTCATATCTAAAATAATTTACAATGAAAAGTGTGTAAAATGCATTTTAAAATGCAACTTTTAAAAACCTTATTCCATTTATATGATTATCTATGAAAATGCTGTGTTAGTAGGTAAATCATCCCTCCTTACCTTCCCCCTCCACTAAAAGAAGTCAGATCACACTCACAGAATTTTAACTTTCTTTTTCAGTTATACTCTTACTACTTTGTAATGCCATATAAGCAACATTTTGCTTTGATTATATAGTTTGTCATTCTGGAGGTGTATTCCAGCAAATCAACACAACAGTGACATGGTACTGGACTACCAAACAGTCACCTGCTTTATTAGGATTTCATTCTCTTCAGGAACTGAGTTTTGACAAGCATAAGCTTAAAGATGCATACCTTGCTCTGTTTTCTTAGCTGAGCTATTGGCTGCAAAAAACAAACCCACACCTTTAAACTCACTCCTCAAACTGTCTCACTGGAACTTGAGTAGTCTGAATAATCATTTTTGATAGGCTTTCCTCAAAAAGGACTTCAAGATTAACTCTGAGAGCCCTATGGAGAGACATTCCTTTCCAAATGAATGTTGTGACTTGAAGCCGTATCTCATTAACACTCTTCCCTTGGAAGAAGGACTAAACACGACACAGGGTATGGATGTTATCTGGTTCCAAAACATGTAACCCCGCTAAAACAAACTGTCTTTCAGGGCTGAGCCTAGACACTAGGATGTCAGTAATGTAGTCCTCAGCTACCTGACTGATGTTTCTAAAATTTAAATAAAATTCAAACAAAAGAATCGTAAGTGAAATACACACATATATTTTTAAAATGGACCATTTTAATTTTAATAGAAGGAGAAAGCAAAGACTATCATATACTAAGCTGAAAATGCTGAGAAACACAGAGTCTCTTGCATTCCTTGTTCTATTTGCAAATATGAGTGTAGTTTTCCTGAGGCTGTTACATACACCACATAGTTATCACCTTATTTTATTTGTTTTTGCAGATAACAAACCAATCCAGCAATCTTGGATGAGAAAAGAGACAAATTACATTTACCAGATTGAAAAGTTTCCAAGTTTTCAGGTACTTGCATGCACAAATTAGAAACGAACAGTGATACTTGTTGCAATCACTATTTGCAACACTTGTATAAAAAAATCAAAATCCTTATGCACACACCATATTCTATAATTTATATAAGATATGCATATATAAGTACTAAAGATATATATCTTTAAGAAAACACAAATGTAAAAATCAATTGTCGAGTTTTTACGATATGCCTGATTCTTTGTTACTTAAATGGTAACAGGTAAAAAAAACGGGCTTTATTCAGTGAAAAGAATTTACTGAAGACTTGTTTTCTTCATGTTTTGAAGCCATTGAGAGCTATTATCTCATGTTAAAATTCACAAATGGCAAAAGTTCTTTCAAAGCATATTGTAAGAAGTATTTCTAAGTCATGTCGAATATAAAGGCCATAGAAACAAACGTTTCAGTATACCAAGTGAATACAGGTCAGAGGCTAAAAAAATGATCAGAACACTAATAATACTCTGCAAACTCTGTTCTGTAGCAAAACAAATCTCTAGAAGACAAACTTCATAGCAGATAAAAAATATAGTTAGGCAAACTGATCTAACTTCTTCTTCCAAAGACAGCATAAGCAGCAATCTTTGGAACCACCAAGGACCTGCATCACTAAATCACTCCATCAGTTCACTTTTACCATTGATCAGAAGTACACAGCAGGCTTTCGGCTTCAGAAATCTCTCACCCCCAACCCCTCAGCAAGATGGGAGGAGAAAATACACCACTTTGGAGCAGCATGGAGCAGCAGAGACAAGGCATTATGAACTGACAGTAACACCCATTCCCTCTCCCCCTGCACCGCTTGGTAAAGGGAAAAGATAGCACAAGCAGGAGTGAAGAGAGGGGCCTGCAGGTAGAAGATCAGTTTAGGAGGTTTTTTTTGTTGATGGTTTTGTTTTTGTTTTTTAAGTTCTCATCATTCTCCAACTCTACTTGAGTTCTCTTCTGGAGTAGTTCTACTCTACTTCTAGTGGGCAAAAAATTTAATTACTCTTCCCCAGGTCAAGACTGTTTTCCCCAGGATGGTAAGTGGTGAGTAATCTCCCTATCCGTATCTCAATCCGTGAGTTTATTCATCATATTTTCTTCTCATGTCCTACTGAGGAGCAGGAGTGAGACTGCAGCTTGGTGGGCACCTGGTGGACAGCCAAGGTTAACCTACAAAGGCATAAAGATATGTACCTGAAATCACAGTACCATGGTTAGTTTACAAATAATGAATTTGGTGACAAATTTCTAGGTAAATTGAACTTCCAAGTGCAGTTCTTAAAGATGTAATATGGTGACCAAATGGCTCACTGTTACAGTGAGTTGATCCTGCTACATTTTTCCTCTTCGCCCAAACCTATTCAACATACTAACCCAGAAAAATTGTGTTTTAAATGCCATGCTATGAACTGAGTCACTCACAAAAGAATCCAGCAAGCACTGTCACTATAAAGGAGAGAATAGAACATGTAGCTGGAAGCAGGAGACTTTCTCTTTTGGCAGCAAAAAGCTGTTAGGTGAGCTCAATTACTCACAGAACTGCTACTTCAAGGATACCTCAAAGCTCCGTCAGTTTTTAATACTGTTATACTTAACCATAAATGTTCATTGAAAAACAGTATTATTAGTGTCATCCAGAAGTCGAATTAGAGAACAATTAGTCTTTAGAGCAGTCCCCTCTGGGAATATTCTTCAATCACTTTTTCCCAAGCTGTTTAATATTGAATGTAACAATGATCATACTAGTGCTGAAAACTAAATATAAAACATTAAATGTGGAGATTTTTTTTTTTAATTATATACCTTCCATGCTAATTGATAAACTCATCATTTAAGAGCTTCCTTTTATAGTTCTAGGCATTGAGAGAAATTATGAATGTCATTTTGCACACAGGACGTGAATAACATAACATCTCCCTCAATGAAGTATGGCTATTTAGTTACTAAAGATCAAAACCTAAACTGAAATCATACGACTATTATTGTGACAAATGACAGTGGCTTCAATGAAAATGAAGCAAACCTTCATCTTGTGCAAAACCCTCTTAAAAGGAGGAGGTGTTCCTGTCCATTGCAAACTGAATCCATAATTAGACACTTGCCCATCTACATTTGGACCAGAAATCAGTTCCCAATCCTATTATCAGAAACATGAGCCTGCTGAGATTGTCTAGAAATCTCTTCACTGAGGAAAGATCCTAGTCTTTTCCTTATACAGAGGACTTTTTCTTCTGAAATGAAGGCTCAACTATCCCAAGACAAAAGCTCTTTCACACTGTTAGCATTCAAAATCCCTGGAGTACTGCTTGACCAAAGTTTACACTTGACAAGCACAATTAACAAAACGGTAACTCAAAAACACTATATTATTTTTAAAAACAGAAAGCTATCTAGAAAAGCTTCATAGAACTGATTTGACTTCTTCTCATTAAAAAATGATTCCCTCTGACAGTGCACCTAAGCAAATGAAAAGATGACGCAAAGCCCACAAGACGAATACTGCATTCTTTAACACAGTTTGCGTTCGTTTATCTTTATGAAGGAAAATAACACCAAGAACAGTTACCTATACATCTGCAAGACATAATATGTCCTTAAAAAGAAATAAGGTTACATAACTATTTGTGGAGAAAGTATTATCAACTGTAGGAAAAAAAGGGGGAAAAATATGAGGATTAGCATATGCAGGAAAAAAGTCACTACCTGTAACTTCCATGCAGTACCCCCTTTAATCTACTGGAAAACAGAAAAACAATTTTGAAGCAGTTTTTATTATTCTCTAAATGATAGGAGCAGTGAGCTCTTAAGAATTCACTAATTTCATCCGTTAATTCCCAGGAAAAAAAAACATGAAATTCTTAGAGTATATGAAGAGACAGAAACAGAAGCATTTCTTCCTTCATACATTATTGTTTGACTTACAATTTGTGGGTGGAAAGCAAAAAGACGGCTGACACCTTCCATTCTGGTTCATGCAGAATGCTGTAAGAGAGGCTAATACTTCCTCCCCCAGATAAGAGTGTATTTAATTGAAGTGCTCTGGAGAAGAATGGGGCAAGCAATTCAGAGTCTTCAGCACTGAATACATATTGGGAGATTCACAGAAGGAGCAGGGATTCTTTTGCAGTAGGTAATAAACACTACTGCAACCACATCATATCTCACAGCAGAGAGAAATGAGATTCTCCTAAAGAAGTCAAGCAGGACTTGAAGGAAAATGTCCACCACACAAAGACACAATGCATAGATTTGCTTTTTCAGAAATATACATCCATCTCTGTGGGAAGACCTTATAGAGTGTTCCCAGTTTCCTCCCTAGTTTGTTTTCTAATAGGGCACACAGCTTGAGGATCCAGTCTCACTTTACATAAGGAAGACAGGTGTACCCCATGTCTCTCAACAGCTTCAAACAGAATCACCAAACAGTTGAGGCTGGAAGGTACCTTCAGAGGTTGTTTAATCCAATGCCCTTTTTTCAGAGCAAGGTCACCTAAAGCGGGCTGCTTATGACTGTTTTCAGGCAAGTTTTAAATTTTTCTAGGGATGGAGACTACATAACCTCTCTGAGCAACACATTCTAGTGCTTGACCATGCTCACAGTAAAAAGTGTTTTTGTTTGTTTGTTTGTTTGTTTTTTAAGTTTCAGTGGATTTTTCTGTATATGAATTTGTGTCCTTGACTTCTTGTCCTGTCACTGGGCATCTCTGAGAAGAGTCTATCTCCCTCTTTACTCTCCCCTCATGAGGTATTTATTTGCCCCACATCGCTAAGATGTCCCTGAGCCTTCTTTTCCTCAGTCTCAACAGACCCAGCTGTCTCTGGCTCTCCTTGTATAACAGATACTCCAGTTCCTTAACCACCTTTGAGGCCTTTTGATGAAGTTGCTCCACTAAGTCCATGTCTCTCTTGTCATGAGGAGGCCAGGACTGGACAGCGCTCCAGATGTGCCTTACCAGTGTTGAATAGAGGAGATGGATCACCTCCCTCAATCTGCTGACAGCAATCTGCCTTCTGCCATGTGAGAGGCTGTTGGCATTCTTTGCTGCAAGGGCACACTGCTGGCTTATAGTAATGTTGGGGTCCCTCAGCAACCCCAGGTTTTTCTGTGGCCTAGCTGCTTTCCAACTGCTTGGCCTCAGCGTTCAGTTGTGCCTAGGACTACTCCTTCCCAGGTGCAGGACTTAGCATTTCCCTCTATTGAACTTAATCAGATTCCTGTCCATTTCTCCAGATTGTTGAGGCCCCTCTGAACAGTAGCACAACCATCTGGGATGTCAAAGGCTCCTCCCAGTTCTGGACCACAAGCATGCTGAGGATGTGTCCCATCTCATTATCCAGGACATTAATGAAGATGTTAAACAATACTGGACAATACAGTATCTACCCCTAGTGACTGGCTTCCACCATGGACTTCATGCCACTGATTACAACTATTTTAGCCTTTCAGACCACTTCACAATCCACTTATCTAACTTATACTCCATCAATTTGTCTATTTTGTGGGAAAAAAAGTTTGAAGTCTTACCAAAGTCTAGAAAAGCAACATACACTACTCTCTTCTTATCCACCAAACTAGTCATCTCGATGTAGAAGGCTGTTACATTGGTCAGGCATTACTTCCCTTTCACAAACCCACACTGACTTCTCCCAGTCACCTCCTTGTCTTCAGAATGTTTGGAAACAGTTTCCAGAATCAGCTGCTTCATCACTTTCCCAGGGGTTGAAGTGATGCTGACTAGCAAATGTCCTGGATCCTCCTCCTTATCTTTCTCAAAGATAGAAGAGAGATTTGCTTTCTTCTAGTCCTCAGAAACTTGTCCAGCTGCCATGACTTTTCCAAGATTATGAGAATGGTCTTGCAATGACATCAGCTCTCCCAGCACTCATGAGTGCATCCAATTAGGTACACAGAATTTTTGTCTGTCCAGTTTATTTAAATGTTCCCTAATGAGATACTTCTTCAATTCCCTCAATCAAGACTTTCCTACTGGGCTCAGTGGCTTGATATTCCCAATGGCAAGTCTTAACAAATAAAGACCAGGAGAAGGTGCCTAGCACTACCTTTTCCATGTTTTTTGTCACCAAGGCTCCTGTCCTGTTAAGCAGTAGGCCCACATGTGCCTTAAGTCTTCCTTTTGCTATCAATGCACATTCAGGAGCCATTCTAGTTGCTGTTTACATCCTTCGTTAGAGTCAAATCCATCTGAGCTTTGGCATTCCTAACCACATTCCTACGTACTAATATAATGTCTTTATATTCCCCTCCTGGGTCACCTGTTCATGCTTCCCCCTCTTTTATGCCTCCTTCGTATGTATGAGCTCAGTCAGAAGCTGCTTATTCATCCATGCAGGCTTCCTGCCACCTTCACTGGATTTCCTGGTCATTAGGATGAAGATTCCTGAACCTGAGCTCCTCCACAGTAATATTGAGAAGTCCCTGTCTGAAATAACTTCCTGTCTAGATTACAATTGACAGAAAAAAATCTATTAGAATTTGACTATTGGCGTAGTACTAGTAGAAAGTAGTCTGTTTATTTACTAATGCAAGTCATGTACAATTTTACCCTGTTAAATGGAAATAATATACTTACAGCCTGATTAGGTAGATTGTCAGTCTTAAGTTCTCTGTGATTGGAATACTGAATATAAATAGGCTGACTGCGGAGGAGAGGTGTAACAGGAGTATAGTAGTTCACCATAGTAACAGCAGCTTCTTCAGAAGCCATTTCCAAAAAAGCCTGCAATAAATATATAACAGTTTTCAACATTCTTTTGTTTACAGGAAAGAACAAAGCATCAAACCATCACTTAATTCCAATCTCACTAGAAAAAAAGATTACATGAAACTGTAGTGCTGATTTGCTCAGCATTAAAATGTGTTCATGTATGCAAGTTTGTGGGGTATATTTGATTTTCTTAATAGATTTTTATCTATGAGAATGGTCTTGCAATGACATGCGCTGTCTCCGCACTCATTAAAAAAGTGGTGGAATGAGTATGACATGTGGGAAGCTATGCTAATAAAAATTCACTGCTAATGAATTTATTAGATTCCTGAATCAAAGCACTATTGCTTAGGTTGCAGATACACGTACTGAACGAAGCAGTAGGAACTGAACACTAAACATCTATCAGTTTGTTCACAATATTAACCCAGTCCAGTGCTCTACAAAATTTATGAATGAATGCCTTTTATTTTTAGGATTCTAGTGTTCATTCATCATATGAACTGCTCCTTCTCATCTAAAAGAATTAAAAAAAAAAAAAAAAAACTTAAGCAATTTATTTCACATAAAATAATTAATATGCGTGTTAATTATTTAATCAAACAGGTTACTTCAAGACAGCTAAATAGTGGCAGCATAGTTCTTGATCACCTACATATTCTTATGCAAGGTGTTTTAATGTTTACCGTTATTATCAACAAGTTACTAGGTAATTATTTAATCAAAAATATATTAAAAGCATTAAATACCAAGACATCCTTCCACATTTGAAAATAGGAAAATCTTGAGCTGTCAATGAAATATTTAGACATCACTGCAATCACTTCAGTCAAATGCAATACAAAAAGGGTTATATAACATGAATGACATCATCAGCCTTGCTCTTATAATTAAAATATTGAAAACATACCTGACTTTTTCCTTTTAGCATCAACAGATTGGTCACTTTGCCAAAAGGAAGACCTAATGAAATAACTTCTGCTTCAGTGACATCACTTGGAATTTGACGAAGATGAAGGACACGAGAAGGGGAGCATGGAGATCTGCCTCCTTTGAATTTCTTGTTGTCATTCCCATTAGCTAAAGTATTTAGGGAAAGGGATGGACAAGGAAACAAGACACACTTATTATGCAGTATAAATGCCAAAACCTAAAAGAGAGAAATTGCTGTCTCAGTATTGACATTGTCTGTTATCTGTAGCTCTCTGAATAGTAAGAAAGGACAGATCATATAACCAATGGACAGTTTAAAAAGCCCCCCTTCAGCTGTTCCAAATATCCACTGTAAGGATGGTATTTTCTTGAGGGGGAGGGGGGGGGGATAAGAGAGGGGTTGCTTATTTGTTTTGAAGTCTTACAGCCAGAGAGGCTGATAACTTCTTACCAAATATGCATGTAACGTATTTATAAAAAGTTACTTACACTGAACAGGCGCAAGTCAGTAGTAACTGGGACTACTCTAACTACTGTAACACATTTTCCCAAGCTATCTTCCTGCATTATTAATTTCTTAACTAGACTCAGAGGAGCATGAAATCCGTACAGATTCTAAAATCTTCCACTTTGGCAAACAGGTTTTTTTGTTGTTGTTGTTTGTTTGTTTGTTTGTTTGTTTTCCTCCACATATGCTTATTTGGATCCTGTAACAGCTAAGTGACCAATGGTTACATTTCAAGGAACTGACTCAGAGTCCTTGAGAGCACTTTTAAACGGAACACCACATCTGAAACAGGCACATTGTTCTAGGAAGTAGGAACTATCACAATGGAGTAATAACTGTTAAAGTAATAAAAATGAAATTCATTAGCCAAACTACACACCCTAGTAATAGACTCTCCTAGAGCAAGATACAGAGGTTTAAGAGACTTGAGAAAAAAAAATCCTAAAATGAGAGAGAAGAGAACACATCCAATGGAAATTGTATTTAAGTCTAACTGTACACCATTGAAGGTAGACCACTTTTGTTAAGAAACAGCTTTTTTTTTTTTAAAAAAAAAAAAAATGTACACTACAAACATCTTCATTCCAGCAAGAGAGAGAAACTTAACATCTCATGTGTTTCATTTGGTATTCCAGAGAATTCCTAAAGATTAGGAACAAATATCTGTGTGAGGTTGGCAAGTCATTCCATGTTTTTCTTTAAGTTTTGAAGACATTCCAAAGCTGAGAAGTGTTTCACACAAGTTTTACTCTGTAAAGGTAATTAATACCCTCCCTGTATAACAGAAGAGCTTGTTATGCATTGCTTTTTTCCATCAAGAAATGCCATCGTTTGCTCTGTGTGTATTCTGGAAAATGTGAACAAGTGGCAAACTTGAAGAGGATGATACTTTAAGACAATGAGAGAGGTACTTGACACTTATCAATACCACGCCAGGACAGGATATATTACTATTAAAACCTAATAACCTGTACCATCTTGTTAAATCTAGTTTTAAGGTTTTTAAGGGACATGACAAAGTCCCTGATCTTACTAAGCCAAGGACTGCTTCACCAAATAAAGCAGCAAATGAAACCTAAGAAGAATTTTGCCTTTAGTTTAAGGTGAGAGTCTTTTGCAGGAGTAATGCCATAAGGGCTCTCTGACTCATCATAGGTGACAAAATGGAAATAAGTGGCAAGTACAGCATTTTCTCTCAGCATCTTCACTGTTACAGGAGTGTTACAGGAATTTGCAGGTCAGGCATTCAGCCAACAAGGCCAGTGCTTAACAGAACAGTTTCAACCTGTGCACATACAGCGTATATCTTTTACTTCACTATCTACCCATATAATTGGTAGCATATATTGGCAAGCATATATTGACTCTCGCTTCTGAACAGTGACCAACACCTGACCTAAAAATCTCATGTGCTATTAAAATGTCTCCTTTTGGTAATGCAGTAATTATATTAAGTATTGTGGAGCTTCAGGTAAGTCAGTAAATCAACTCATTCCATCCCAACTATAAAGACCTCAGCATTTTTAAACTGTACTTCTTTCTCCAGCTATTGTCTGATATGAATCTTGATGCAGAACAATAATCATGTTTTTTTTTTGCATCTAACCTTCAAAATGGATTCAATAATTCTTTAAAGCATGCCCAAGGCCATTACCTCTTCAGAATTTCACACACGTGTGAAAACAGAAAACACATATACATTAGAGAACCCTTAGAACAAAATGAAATTTGGGGTCCAGATTTATAAACAGGAGTTCATCAAAATCATGACTCATGACTGTACAATAGTATTTTCCAAATGAAGAACCTCAGATTGAGAAATGCAAAACATATTATATATATATGACCCACTACACAGAAAAACTGCTGCAGGTGAAGCAGTGGTATTAGGTGAAGACTTCATCTCAATTATTTTTATTTTTAATTCATCTCAATTATTTTTAATTCAGATTATTTTTATCTTTAAGTAGAGAAGCATCAGTGATAATGACTTTTTTTTTTAATTTCTTAGAAGCCAAATACATCTACCTTAATATCATTTGGACACCCTGGAAGTCAGTATGAAGTATCAGTGGTTACAATGGTAATTAATAAAAGACACATTTACTCAGTACTAATTTATATTCCTTGTCAGTTGGCAGCTTGTCACAAAAATACCATCTACACAAGCCTGAAATACATTTCAGCTATTTAATTACTGAATTATAAGCTTATGCTATTTCAAGACAAGCAGAAGCCTATGGAAGTCATACTAAATCAATTAACAGAATTATGAACAAGCCAACATCTGAAACTAAGAAACAGAAGAGAAAAATGTTCTGAAGAGTTCTCAGACTCTTCCTTACTCTTATTTCCCGTAAGGCTGCATGGGGTTGTTGTGACCAAAGTGCAGGACCCGGCACTTAGCCATGTTGAACCTCATCCCATTGGCCTCTGCTCATCGACCCATCCTGTCCAGATCCCTCTGCTGGGCCTTCCTGCCCTCCGGCACATCAACACTTCCCCCCAACTTGATGTCATCTGCAAACTTACTGAGGGTGCACTCAATTCCCTCATCCAAGTCATCAATAAAGATATTAAAGAGGATGGGCCCTAACACTGACCCCTGGGGAACACCACTGGTGACCGATCACCAGCTGGATTTCACTCCATTCACCACCACTCTCCGGGCCTGGACGTCCAGGCGGTTTTTAACCCAGCAAAGAGTGAACCTGCACAAGCCATGGGCTGCCAGCTTCTCCAGGAGAATACTGTGGGAGACCATGTCAAAGGCCTTGCTGAAGTCTAGGTAGACTACATCAATAGGCTTTCCCTCATCCATCAGGCAGGTTACCTGGTCACAGAAGGAGATGAGGTTGGCCAGGCAGGACCTGCCTTTCATGAATGCCTGCTGGCTAGGCCTGATTCCCCCAGTGGTCCCACATACATTGTGTGACTGCATTCAAGATGACCTGTTCCATCACCTTTCCTGGCACCGAGTTCAGGCTGACAGGCCTGTAGTTCCCTGGATCCTCCTTACGACCTTTCTTATAGGTGGGCATCACATTAGTAAGTCTACAGCTATATGGGACCTCTCCAGATGACCATGACCACTGATGGATGACAGACGTCACAAGGAAATTAATTTACTTATAGTTAACTTATACAGCCATGGGACATGAATACTTCAACCCCACACAAACTGAAAATATTTCTAAAGAAAGCAGCCCCAGTTTTCTCTCACTTTCAGCTTTTTGTCCGACCTAAACTTCCAGGTAACCAAATATGCTTACTGAATCTTTCTCAACACATGAAGCATAAATTTCTTTGGGTGGCAATACCACTTTAACATGGTTGAAGAAGCCATGGCTGTGGTTTCACACTGAGCCATCACATCACTTAAATATAGCTAGTTTCTTTATCCTGTACATGTCTACTTAGTTTGCCACAATCTCTTCCCAAAAAACACTGTGCTGAAGAACAATCTGTGCAGATATGTGGTGAATCAGACCGAGGAACCGCCTGATCAAAACAAAAAAAACATGTATATTGTTTCGCTTGAAAAAAAAAAAAAAAAAAAAAAGTGCATCTCAACTCATGGAGAGATCACTTGGGGACATGAACTGGCAGAAAAACAACTGCAAAATAAATTATAGGACTGTGCTGCTGCTCAAGAAATCCTGGAAGTAGGGTAGAAAGCATGAACAAGAACACTCAAGGGAATCAGCTTAACTGTTTATCACAAATTCCCACAACATGCCCTATGTTCCACCAAACTGAGATTAGTGTATGATGTTCATCTTCTGACTCCATAATCCAGACAGCCTTGAATACTGCAAAACAAATTTATTTCAAATGCACAACTACAGGAAAATTGTGCAGGTGCTTGAGAATCTCTGCAGGAGGCTACTCGCTTGAACATAATTATAGAAAATTGGTATTTCTTGACCCATTTCAACAAGTCAGTTTGAGAGTTTCTCAATACTGTTGTTAAACAACACTGGGTAAACTCCAGTGCCTCTACTGTTGGTGGTAGATTGGAGTCAGATTACATACAGTTCAGGACCTGGTGCAGCTGCTAATGGTGACAATAAAGAAATAATTTAAAAAAAAAAATCACAGAGAATACACATATGTTGTTGAAGAAGAACTATGATAAAAATATTTCTCTTATATATACCTGTAGCTGGAGCAGAATTATTCATGGTAAAAGTCCTTTTACTGACTCCAGAGGAAAGAAGCTCGTCAGGTCCACACTAAAAAATAAAAGACAAAATTAACAGTAAAAACTGTTACTGAGAAATAACTTGATAAAAAAATTAACAGTTCCTGTAATTTATTCTTCCCAATAATGTTCCCTTTCTAATACACACTACCCACTATTGCTGTGAATTTATTTTTCACAAAAAGAGTTGGACTCGATGATCCTTATGGGTCCGTTCCAACTTGGGATATTCTAGGATTCTGTGATTCGGGATATTCTATGAAAAAGTGCCAACCACACAGCTATTCATTCTGTCTCAAGATGTTAGTTGGCACGTTCAGCTGTGTTACAATTATAATTTCTCTTACTACTTACCATACTACAGTTTATGTTTTAAAAGATTAACAATAACAAATGTTTATGAAAAGAAATGAGCTGGCAGCAGGCTCTCAGTCTGCATTCAACATGGCTTCCAAATACATATAAACACATAACTACATCGGTTAGCATTTGTTCTGACCTCAAAAAACTAACTTGAGATATTTTCAAATACACCTTTAGCACTTTGTTTAAACCCAGCTGTCATCCAAAGAACTTAACTGTGGATCATTTGTACTTAATATATATATATATACATATATATATATATATGTATATATATATATATTGAAAATCAAGGTATGTGCTTTAGGAATACTGACAATTTGTGGCTCTAACCAACAACAGAGAAGAGTTTGAGCATTACAGGTTCCTCATCCAAAAATGCCAAATCCAACATGCCAGACTTCACTGGCAACTAGGTGCTGCTTTTACCATGTATGATTGCTTTAGCATGCCAGTCAAGCATCAGCTTCTTCACATGACAGTTCTTCAAAATGCCAACAAGGTATTTCTTAAGGCAGTTAAGGTTCCTGTAACATGTACCACACTTTTCTGTAACAGTATTTATATGAAAAAGTTGTGACAAAAGGGAGTAGTTCTAGAAGACGAAGTAAGCTGATCTGGACAGCTCATCACCACTTTGGTGGAAGGAGAGGCTCCAATTGCCCTTGCCTCAGTATTCCCTGCTGCCTATGTTGCACCAGCTCTGGTGCCTGAGAGATTCTCTATGAGATGGTCCAATCCCTTAACCTGCCAAAACTCTCTGCTGAATCAGGTTCATAACTTTAACAGCTGAAAGAAGGGTTGACAAATGGCAGGATCTAATGTAAAGGAAGGAGCAGAGCAATTTGGAAAGGGGACAGGACTATGAAAGCATCCTTTTGGCAGCAGCAAGCCCTCACACTGGTTGGCATTGGCTGCAGAAGTACAGCTCATTGAGGACTAGTTTATAGGCTGCCTGTGCTTAAAGCAGCAGTTTGGTCCATTTCCTCCTTGCAATTAACCACGTGCTCATGCTGCTTCCCCACTGTGGGGAAGATCATTTGCAACAGAAGGCCGTGACCAGGTTAGGATAGTGAAAAATTTAGCTACTCAAAAGGTATCACAAACATTAGTGTGGGAAGGAGAAAAACATGACTGTTCACCCCTCACTAACAGCAGAACAGACTTCCTGTTAATCAAGAAACCACACCTTAACAGCATCAATGTAATATCAAACATAGTAAGCACTCTGAGAAACAGTCTCTATATGAAAAGAAAAGAAAAAAAAAATTCTAATTGTTTTCAGTTGCTACCAATTACATCTATTTGTAATAAAATATGGGCTAATGTAAAGACCTAAATTTGGTTAAGCAGTACAGCACACTACGTATCGTATAGCCCAAGTTAAATTTATTTGGATGGTCATACTTTAAATTAGCCTTATAAAAGTTTGTGGATGAAATGCTTACTATATTTCTGATATGTATCATTCTATATGGATAGATACTGGAATTTAATTAATAGTTAAAATGAGCATTAATTTGTAATTATTAAAAGTATGTTGAGTATGCCAACACCAATGTATTGAACTTCTATGGAGAATATTTTGCCTGTAAAATGCTGCTATAATTTCAGTTGTCAGGACTTCTGGTTTACTTTTAACTTTACTTTTAACTTGGCATTTATTCAACAAAATACATTTCTGCATTTTTCCAGAAGGCTGTATCAAAAGCTGTTATTTTAGCACATCAAGCTCCAGCAGCAAGTGCCTTTACTGAGTAACTTGTAGCTATTTTGTGGTTTCATTATAAACCTGGCACCAAATACATCTATGATCATTTTAACAGATTAAGTTAATCTCAAGGATTTAATGTGCATTTTCAAAATGTCTTATTTATTTTTAAATGCACTGATATCCAGAAAGAGCCAACAGGCTTTTTCAGAATAAAATAAAACATCCTGAACTTAGTATTCAAATCAGCATTTTAGCGCAGAAACCAGAATCTACCATTTTAAAAGTTAGGTACTTACAATTAATGCAGAAGTTAGGAAAAGCGTGTAATGTCAAGATTTTTACAAATTAGAGTAAGTTGTTTAAGGATTAGGCTGCAAATGAGAAAAAAAAATCTGCAAATCAGCACTATTAGGTTCACACAATTCATGAAATGTGTAGTGTGCAACAAACAGAGGTTTGCTTTCAACTAAAATTTTATTGCTTTTGAGAAAAAGGAAACATCAGTAACTTACAGCATTAGATACTTTTAGGCTTGGTACATGAAATTGCAACTGATACATTTGGCACAGATTTCTGAGCTAAATTCTTAGAGGCTAACACAGAAGATATTAGCTGTCAGGATTACAGTGAAACACCATGCTGACTAGATAGAACTTAAAAACAAATTGCAAAGACCCAAACTTACTATCATAGATAATACTGAAAGTCTGTAAATAAAACATACTCAATTTTTGTCTGAAAGATAATCCAGCCTTCTCAGAACAAGTTCAAGCATATTCCGCAAGAAAATGCATATAAGCTCTTAAGAAGTATTAATGTGTCTAGGCTACCCCATCACTACAGTTTCCTCCAGCATTTGTTTTTCTGGCAGAACTGTACTGTAAAGCAGATCAAGGAAGCAATTCCAGCTTGAAAAGACACACACATGCACACACACACGCACCAATTCAGGTGCCTGCAGCAGTCTGTATTGCAACTCTCTGTAGAGCTGCCCAGCTGAAGCTATAGCTCACTGCTGCGCAGAATGAGCTGCTCTGGGATGAGTGTCTACACCAGCTTGAACAGTGGAAGATGACACCACATAAATTACGATTAACTGGCAATGTGCCTGTGCCCAAAACCCATGCATCATCCAACCAGCATCTCCTAAAACAGCTGCCTGAATTTCACCTGTACGCTGACAACGATGAACTTTAGAGTACAGGAGCCATGCACAAAGAAAGCTCTATTAACCCACCAGCTCACCGTATAGTTAGCTGTTTTACTTGGTCTAATCAAGAACCAGCAAAGTGTCGAGTCTCTTACAATACAGGGAACCATCATCATTACAAAAGTATAACTATCTTAGTATCTTCAATTTGACACAAGGATTTTCAAGTAAGCGTACTTTCAACTGTGTTTAAGTTTTTAGAAACAAAACAAACAGTTAAATGTTAAATTAAGATGTAATAGAACAATTGGCTTGCCACAGACATGTTGAGTCCTTATAAAAAAAACTCAGTTTCTTACATCCACAAGATTTTGATTATAATATTGTTATTATTTGAATACTCTACTGAAACACTATTGCACTATATAAATTTTGCTACTAATACTAAATTATTTATCAATCCATACACAGTTACTGCATATTTATTTATTACAGCATGCTGCCTAGAAGAGCACGCTATAAGGAAACTGCTAGGAACAGTCTTTTTGCAAATAGATGGCCAAACTATTTCCAAAGCACAAGAACACTATAAAGATGATGTTCTGTACCTTGTCATTTATTTGGCAACACAACCAGTAAGTTTTCTCAGTCATTGACTGAAAACAAAACCAAACCCAATGCAAAAAAAAATCTAGAAAAATGCAAAGACAAATCAACGTATTTATTTTGTAAGCAGGAAATACGGATAAGTAAATAAAGGAGATCACATTTTCTTCATCAGCATCTTCCTATCTATTTATAAGTACAGATCCACAAAGAGATAACAGAATTCAAGTTCCCGAACTCAGTCAGTCCCTCTCCTTTCTCAGGAAGGATGGAAAGAAATACTCTTGAAATACTTTGAAACATGATGAAGCATGATGTGGTGATGACGATCATCTACACACCGCTCTGGCAAAAAGGCAAGTGCTGAAAAAGTCCACAGAAGTTACTATGGTCTAGGTTTTATGCTACAAGTTCTTTCTAATGAAGCTAGAGAGTCTTACAGTGCTCTTTCTTTCTCTCTGTATACAATTTTTGGTTGGCTAATCTTTAGTTAATCACTGTTTAAAAAGTCCAGCTGAGAAACTAGTCAGAACAACCAAATCCTGCCTACAAGGCTTAAGCCTGATATTCTTCCTTGCCTTAAGTTTCATCACCCTTGGCAAGCACTTCTTCCAGAAGGGATGTCAGCTTACACAGCCCTTAGGCCATCACTACTGTTTCAGCTTTCACACCACAACTAAGATGAATTGGTGGCTTAACCTCAGGATGCTGCTTGCACTGGTTTGCTACAAGGCCCCACAGGACAAAGAGAAGAGGCAGGCAAGGCAACTAAGCAAAAGTGTCTAACTTTTTTCACTGACAAGCACTTCTTTCATCACAAAACTACTCATGTAAAGTAGCACCTATTTGAACATCAAATTGTGTGGTGAATTTTCTTTCAGACCTGTAGGAAAAGCGGGTAAGTGGAATTACTCAAAAGAAGGATTGCAACCAGTCCAGGGTTAAAACAGCATCTTATCTCTCCCATCTCATCCCATCATCCCAAATACACAAACAACCTCACAGTTTATTGAACTGTTTTTTCTTAAATCACAAGATGGCTTTCCACTTCTCCTATTTCACTACAACATTTTTGTGTTTGTTTAGAATTACTGACTCATGATAGGCAAGGTAGTTCCAATTTATTCTTTCATTACTAAGTAGGAATCAGAAACCTGTTGTTTGGAAAGCATAATTTAATTTTGGACATTTCTTTAAAAGCAAGTAAAATGTGTAGTAGAGACAAACTAAACCACTAAGGGGCTTCTTCTACAAGATGCAGCACTTAATGACATGATAATGAAACAAATTGTTCTTCTCTATCTACAATGGCCAATTTCCCTGACTAAGTAAGGTATATTATAGTGCTTCAAATTACTGCAGTAGATGCCTTCCTTGAAATTACTAAACTGTTCTGTGATTTTTAAGTTTCTGATGGTGACATATGTGTGTCAATGATTCTGAAATTCAAGTATAAATAAGACTGCACTTATAGCAAACAGGTGCAGCAAGCATCTTAAAGTCTACAAGTGTAATGGGTCTGGCTGGGATGTTAACTTTCCCTGCAGCAGTCCATACAGTGCTGCGCTCTGCATTTGCAGCTAGAACAGCAGTGGTATCACACCGGTGTTGTGTCTGCTGCTGAGAAGTGCTGGCACAGCATCAGGACTCTCTCTAACCCTCCTAGGGGGTGGGCAAAAAAGTGAGAAAGAAACATCACCAGGGCAGCTGACCTAAACCACCCAAAGGGATATTCCATACCCTATGATGTCACACTCAGCAATAAAAGGTGGAAAAAGGAAGATGAGGGGAGGGGTGGGCTCTTGTTGCGAAAACGTCTGTCCTCCTCCAGAAAAGTGTCTATGTGCGTTGAGGCCCTGCTTCAAGGACGTGGTCAAGCATCGCTCATTTGTGGGAAGTAGAGAGTAATTTCTTTCCTCTGCACTTCCACATAGCCTTTACTTGTTTTGTTTTGCTATTCCCTTTCCCCCTCCCTCTTCCCCTCTCCCTTTTTTCCCTTTAGTTGAATTGTTTAATTAATAATAATATTTCCTTAATATTTTTTTTTCCCTTTAATTAAATTATCTTTATCTCAGCCCGTGAGTTGTTCTTTCCTTTACTTCTTCCCCTCCTCATCTGAGGGGGGGAATGAGAGAGCGGTTGTGGTGTTCAGCTGCCTAGCACGGTAAAACCACCACAACAGGTCAGATACTGTTAAAAACAAGACAGTAAGAGTGTTACTCTGAAATAATTCTTTAGAAGATGTACGTTTTTCAAAACTGTATCACATGTTTATTCAGCATTACATCTGAAATCAATGAACCCTAAGAACAACATCCTAATATTGGAAAAGACTGTAGTATATAAACAAAAACACATTTTTCCCACAACTCTCAACTGCAATATTTTTCCTGTAACTTTCTCACAATTACAAATTTTCCAGTACAGTTCTATTAATTACAAATGGAATAATTTCAGACCAACTTATATTTCATCTGAAAGAAAACTGTTTTTCCTAGAAAATTGTTAGCCTCCTTCTAGACTATTATTTCTAAGTCACAAAGTGGAAGAATATGATCATAGCTTTCTACTATGAAATAGCTAGAACAACAAAAAAAGTGGCCCAATAAAATAATAACTCTTTCAAAAAACACCTTTTTGCCTGAATATAAATTGCAGGTTTGATACTTTTTCTCCAAGATTCTACTTGGAAACAGAAGAATTTCTTTCCAAAAACAGTACATTTTGGCACGTTGGTTTCAAGTTATGCTAGTAACCAACTGTTGTTAACTTAAAATGAAGTTCTAAGGTGTATCTTATTAACTTTTACACAATCTGATTGACAAAAAAAGAGCTAGGGGTGAAGAAGTATGAAAATTGCCATTATTTTCCACTTCTACAATAAGCTTTCTAAACACCTGCCATATTCCTTTATTCTTTCTTCCACAGACTGTTTGCAACAGGAGAGATAGCAATTGGAAATTCTATTTCCAAACTGAAAATTTAATGTGAAGTACAAAGTACAATGCCACTGATGAAAAAAACAAACACACACACACAAATAATAATAATAATAATAATATAATAATAATAATAATAATAAACATTTAAAAGAAAGTGGAGTTGAACTAACAGAAATTACAAGGTTATATCATTTGCATTAAAAATAAATTAAAAAAAATAAAAGAGTAAAAAAACAAGCAAGCCTTATACACAAAAAGCACCTCAATGTGATGAAACAGAATAAAATTACATAATCATAATGAAAACAATAATAAAAATGCAAACCTTCCTTCGTCCAATGCAAAAGATCCCTCCCAAACACATTGGCTCAACAGGCTGATCATCAGTCACCCTTGAAGAATGTTGTTTTAGCACAGATATCTGCTCTTCTGTAGGCTTGAATGCTCTGCTAGCAATACAGCCAGCTCTGCTGTCTCTGCTATCAATTATTGAAGCTCCCTGCTACACCAGTAACAAGATACAGTGTACTTTTTAAAAGTCATGGAATGGTAATTTTAAAAAGAAAAAAAAGGAAAAAGGAAAAAATATGACTAAAGTGTTAGGCTTGTTGATTTCATTAATGAAAAGATAAAGGCTTCTTCTCAGAACAACAAATTGAGTAATAAACAGTTATTAAAGCTGAGACAATGTATGCTGGTATACAATCTCAAGTATCTTTTCTAATCATGATTAGAACAATTACTAAAATATGAAGTTGCCATTACACAAAAACAGCTTTAATAAACTGTTCCTAATGGCAGATACTGCACTGAAACTGAAAATACAATACAGACCTAAATATATTGCACTAAGTATTTAACTGTAACTTCAAATTCAGCCCTATCAAGAACTGCAGAGAAAACAGATTTGAAAACTGTCTAGTCCTCCCATCTTAACTTCTACAAATCTGGGTAATGGAATAGTAGCATTGTGGAACCCTTTCACCATTTTTCTGATAGAAACAGAAAACAAAGTGATTAGTAATAAAATTGGCTATACACACATGCACAAACCTTTGTACTGCTCTTTTAAAGAGGTATTTCTCATTTTAGTCTACAGACTGTTCTTTTTAAGATCGATGCATCAGTTTTAAAAGAAGAAATCCAAAGCAAATACATTTTAAAAACCATATAAATGCTTATTACATTGTTAATAATCACATTCCAGATACAGATTGCAAAGTTCATCTCTAACTTATACATGTTTGTTGTTCACATCAGCAGCAGGAATATGGAAAAGGAGACAAACTTGACCAAGCTACAGCATTCATTCTCCCTGCAAGGGAGGAAGGGAGAGGACAGAGGGGGGGGGCAGGTAGCAAAAAGCTTAGGCAGCGCATTTCCTCCTGCCTCTCACCATGCCAACCAGCACACACATGTAATACACTTATTGCATGCTATGTGCCTCGACTATTTACCTTCATGCAATGTGCCTCGACTATTTACCTTCTCTGCCGCATTACCAACTCACCTTAAAAATATATGTATGTGATTTTACGGCATGACATAGAAGATATAAGAATTACCACACAAATCCATGCTGAAGAACTCTTCTGCACTCAATCTGTTTTCAACAAGACATAGCCAAAGTGTACCACAAAGTGTTTTAAGTCTCAGTTTTATGATCACTGCAGCAGTCAGCAGGTCAGGGAGGGCTGCTGGGAGAGGAAGCACCAGGTGGGCCATCTAACCTGCTGGGTGCACGAGGCTGCACAGCGCTCTCCAGACCCACAGCAGGGGGAGTCGGCAGGTGGCGTGGTGTTCTGCATGCGTCTGCTCCTTTACAGCAACGAGACACTCACTGAGGAAAAAAACACCATCAAATAAGAGCCTACTTTATCCTCTCTGCCTAGAAAATACACGGGTTATTTCAGGTAGCAATGACTACTTTCAGCCTTTAAAGCTGACAACAGACCTTTCAAGAGACAAACAGATAAAGGACCACTACTAATGTTTCACTAAGCATACTGTTATCCTTTAAGCACAATGACTTCAGCCAGAAGTGCTGACAACATCCTTGGCTGTAACAGACATCCTTCGTGATGCGGCTGGAGCCAGCCTCACCAACAGACATCAGCTGGCTGTCAACAGGTAGCATGCTGCTGGCTGAAATAATGGCAGCAGCATGCTGGATGGCATTCAGGGGTTTTAATCTTTGCTAAATCCAGCCAGTGCTGACATCAAACCTTACAGAGATGGTAACGCCATCATTTGTAACTAAGTTTCTGTTATTCTGACCTTATTTTAAATACCTATCTGTTATAGATCATTTCTCTATCTTTAATTAATGTTACTAAAATATCAAAAAGCAAATATCATTCAAGTATTTTTCAAGAGTATCAGCATCATACTTTTTTGTTTGCTTGCTTTTATTCCTTTAAAACATTTAAATTAACATGTTTTAATTTGAAAGATGCTAGCACACACCAAGGTAGATGAGACCGCCATTGTAACTGCTGTTGTTGCCTCCACCCTTCCACGTGTCTTTAATTTTCCTCCTCTAACCAGGAAATGGGAGCTAGTGTGATTAACAGATTAGACTACATAGCACTGTCAAATTATTCATGCACTGTAAAGCACCTTGGGGATGCTGCTGTCAAAATCAACCTCAAAGAAGTGCTGCTCAGACTGCCAGTAGTGCAACATGTCAGCTCAGTGTTTAAGAAACATACATCCAGATAGAGGCACAAAGCTAATTTTATATTTTACACCATGGAACATCTTAATCTTTAAAAGCATTTACACTCAATTTACTACTATAACTTTTAAAAAAATCTGGAAACTTGCAACAGGCAGTACTCAAAATTTTACTCAAGTATTCAAAATTGTATTTTTTTAAAACTAAGGTTTGGATAAACTTGTGTTTGCAGTGCTGCACGATATTCCAAGGACTTGGGCTTTTCTGGAAAAGAAATCCCTGTCAAAGTATCACAATGGCAAAGCATGAAATCTTGAAATTCTTAGAAAACATACAAAACTCCCTTAAGTAAGCATCCTAATATTGCATAAGTATCAAAACTAAGAAAACTATAAATGGCTTTTAAAAATCAAGTATATATGTAGTGAGTGTATGTTTTATATTTTTGGCTATAAAAAAAATCAATAAAACTAATAAACTTTGAGACTGTAAAATCAGTTACTGTGTCAATCCTGAATGCAATTAGAATCATCACAGAATCACAGAATGGTTTGGGTTGGAAGGGACCTTAAAGCCCATCCAATTCCAACCCCCCTGCCATGGGCAGGGACACGTCCCACCAGACCAGGTTGCCCAAAGCCCCATCCAGCCTGGCCTTGAGCACCTCCAGGGATGGGGCATCCACAACAACTGAAAAACTCCTTTTGAAAACAACATGGGTGTTAGTGACAGTGGGATGAACTTTACATCAGATGAAGTAAGCAACCTGCAACAAAGCTTCAGCTGCCGTCTGCTTCTATTATTATCTCTAACTAGTGTTTTGTGCTCTATGAGAAAGAAAAATAATTTGAAGTTGTAACAAAATATGGAGATTACAGCCGTCAGCATGAAACACTTATTTCCCAAAACACTGCAAATATAGTTATGTCCTCTTAGTGTTAAAAATATAAGATTTTTCTTCCATTTGCCATTCTATTTCAGTGTGCCTGCCTACTTACAATATTTGGGTGAGGCTGCCAACATCGCATTTTAAAATCTGCTTGCCAGGTTTTCAAAAGTTAATTCTCAAAATAATTTTTATTAATTTATTCCCACATGTATACAAATAACACTGCTATTGAGTTGAAATCAAGTTTGATAGGTAAAGACGTATTCTGCAATGCCTTTTGATATCTTCACACAAAACCAAACCAATATACAGAGAAAGTGGCAGTACTGTGTCTGGGTTCTAAACTGTACTCACACCTGACAGCAAAATTACTAATAACAGCACTATGATTAAAAAAAATCCTAACTTGTCAAACTACTAATAAATCCCAGCACATGTAGGTCAATGACTAGAGCTCCAGAAGTAAAAAACAAAAACAAAAACAAACAAAAAAAGCCTGCAAACTTTTCATGGAAAGCACTAATTGTATTTTACACAAAGGAAATATAAATAGCATATATTATTTAAATCATTAACAGACTCCGGACAAAGCAGAGAAACAGTTAATCCAGGTTTAACTCAGGAAAAGGGGAAACTAAGCAGTGGGAAAGGTAAATGATTTTAAACGAATCATCCAATTTTGCTGTATGTCCAAGGTCCTATCTTATTAATACAAGACTCAACAACTGTATTTCATGCAGTTTAATCAACTCTCTCACAAATGCACAAAGTCAGAGAAACCACAAGCTGTAGTGACAACCTGCTATCTTGAAATCATTTGAAATCAGGTCCACATCTTAAAAGTACAAGGATGAAAATGAAGAATCCAACTGTTTTTAGATGTCCTCAGGTCATCCATAGTGGTGAGTATACTCAACAGCAATTTCTGCTTCCATAGCCACCTGACAAAGCAGGTCAAGAACTTTCCATTTTAAATATTTGCCTTGCCACAGTTTAACTGCTCTGAATTATAAAACACACTTACTCTGTAGAAGTTCTGAATTGCAATACTTGCATAAGGTACAACTCCATTACAAAACCAACTCCTTGTCTTTGGGATGCAACACCCTTTGAGGCATAAAACATTGCCAGACTTGGACTAAAAATCAATTAAGAAACCCCTAAACCAAAACAACAAGTATTTTGATTTTATATTCAGGGGGTGAAAAAAAAAAAAAAAAAAAGAAAAAAAAGAAAAATTAACTTTGCCAATTAAAACCCTGAAGTCATACTTTAAACAGTTTTAGCTTTTTGCATACAGCCAGTTTCAGCACAGCCATTCAACAGCCATGTTTAACCCTGACTATAGTAGCAGAAACCAGAAACCAGAACCAGAAACATTTTCACTTGCTTTTTAAATTGTTCATGCTATATTTAACTGAACATTTTTTCTATCATTACTGGTACTCAACAAGTACAATAACAGAAAAAGTAGGAAAAAAAAAAGTAAACTCTGAAAGGTAAACTCATCCTCCTGCCCTAACTATGACCTGAACATTCCTTCTCTAGTTGTCATTGTAGAACATATTCTAAGAATTCTGTTTTTCCTTTCTCCCTAAAATAAAAAGGCTACTAAGTACATGCTAGGTTTAAGAACCATAAGCTTTCATTAAGTAACAAGCTCAGGAAGAATGGAAGAGTCATTTTGTCTGCTTGACTTCTTGCAAGCCTTGTTTCCTTGACTCCTTGCAAGCCATTGTCTAGCAATATGCAAGGGCCCAGTAATGAAAAGTGCTTCTTAAATTGACAGCAACTCAATCATTATTTCAACCACGCACAAAAATTCAATTTTCAAAACATAGCCATAATACTGTGTGCTTTTTCTCTTTTCTAAAAACAGCTTGCCTATGTTGCCTTCAGCATGAAGGAGTACAATTTGGCTACTTGTTAAAATATTTTCTTAAGAAGTGAATTGCTGCTTTCAGGTTTTAGGACAGGGAGTGGGAGAAGGCATACTAGTAGATTCTGCTCATTTAATAGAAGAAACAGGTCTTTAAAATATGTTGTAAATACTATGTGTATATACCAGGAAAATTTGTATCTATTAATATTATTATTCTATATGCTCAAAAAGTTTGTAAGACATCTGATCTGACAAAATTAGGATTGAGATCAGTAATTGAACAGAAACCTAACAAGTAACTCAGATAACAGAAACGTATCCATACCGACACTGGAGTTGAATTTTCTGATATAATATCTTCAACAGAATACCAGCTTAGGCTCTTCTTCCCACACACTCCATCCCACTTTCCCACCATGAGCCAAATGGGCAGGCTAATTGGAACCAAAAATGATCATCTCTGTAGAATCACAGAGGTCTGCATACCTGATGACAGGGTTTCATGGCACATCCTAGCTGAACTAACAGCTTATTGCCACAAAGGTGAATAAGCAGATCATTGAATCTTTTGCTTCTCCTCTCTTCTACGCTGTCTTGCTAAAAGGGAATCAAATTCAACCTGCCTACCTGGAAAGCATTTTTTTTTTAATTAAAACAAGCTAGTTTATGTTCAAACAAGCATGTTCAGATGAGCTGCATCTAGGAGGTCAGGGAAACAGAGAAGAGGTTTGAACAAGACTTCACTCTGTTGGCATCACTAAAAGTGTTAAAAGGTCTTCTTGAAAGCATATTGTGATTAGTCATGTGCTGCAAAGGCCAGAGTAAACAGCCATGTAAAGGGAAGGCAGTTTTGTTTATATTGCTTACAATTTCAGTAACAGAAGAGGTAAAAATGTAGGCAACATAGTCCATATTTGAGAAAGTAGTTATATATTAAAGATCAGAAACTAACAACTATTTTTCACTTAGCAAGAGATATTTACAATCAATATTATTCTTATATTTTTCTTCCAAAAGGAGAGTTGAAGAACTGTAATACTTGCATCATTTACTTGCCTACTTCTAATCATTCTTTAATGAGAGACTCCTTTTAGAATCATAGAATGACTCTCCTGCTTTTCTCTTGCTAAAACTGCTTTTTTATTCACAGGAATACTAGCACCATACAACTATTTACAATGCATTGTGATGTTCCAGGGATGTAACCAGAAAAGCTTATACCACGCTTCAGCCTCTCATGGTCTGCCTTACCTCAATACTACAAAAGCTTCCGTGTCCTTTTTCCACTATGACTTTCACAGGAGGAAAATATCACTGTCACAGATACAGACTTTGCAGTTAGCATCATGAACATCATGTCAGGTTTGGGAAAGTTTTGTAACTCGCACACAAAATCTAATGATTATAGCTTCTCTTGCTTCATATCAAGCCTGACTCTTGAAGTGGTATATGTATACTGGATTCTGAATTCACAACTTTGCTTACGTACACAGGTTTACTTGCCAGCTCAGTCTTTCACATTAACAATCTCCAAATTTTCCAACTTTAGAATAACTTACTTGTGCCTGGCTCAACTTCAGATGTGCTGATACCCTTTCCATGCTTCATACACTTCTACGCATTTGTATGCCACTTCAGCCAAAGCTAGCAAGTAATCCCAGAATTGGACAGTCTCTATCAAGATCAGCAATTGAGTGAACAAGTTAAGAAAAAAATATTATTGGAAGAAGATCTGCTAATGCAAATTCAGTTTGGTGCACAAATATTCAACAGATTAGAAAGTTGTTATTTAACTAACAACTATTTAAAAATTAAAGCATTTGTCTACTTTAACAGCATTCCTATTCCTGTGTAAATGAAGAATGTGAGAATGGACATACTAGGTCAGTCCAAAAGTTCACATGGCCCAGAATCTTGCCTCTGACATTTGCTGAGAGATGTGCCTAGGAAGGACTTTGGGAAGATACAAGCATACAACTATATTTCCTCAAACCACACTCCCAGAACCACATAAACAGACAAATACACATGCTGACTGTACTAGAAAAAGCCATGACACATATCCAAAAGCAAGACTAAATGTTTGAGAGAGAAACATGTTAAACACAGTAAATGTGCAAAGATATCCTTCACAGCTACAACTTACACCACACAATAGAAATCAATATCTATATAAAAGAGGAAGTGAAAATAAAATCCTATTTAAAACACTTGATCTGTGGGTAGGAAATCTTGACCTAAATAATTCTAATCATCATTTAAGTTAGACATTTTAAATTAACCCATTTAGAATATCAGTAAAACTTCATTTTAAGGAGAAACTAGTACTAGTAATCAAATAACTCATGCCTACAGCAGAATTCACTGACTTCTAGACTTCTTTCCCAGAACTTATGTCAGTCAGCCTACAGAAAAAGGCTGAAAAAATCTTATAACAAGGCTCCAGGTAACAAATGTCTACATTTCTAGGACAGACATTCCTGAAGCATTACTAATTGTTTTTGACCTTGTGAAATGGATTTCAGGACTAGAGGATACAAAGATACACACAAGGTCAGAAAATGTTTATAGACAATGTTTTGTCTGTTTATATTAATACCTGTATATTTATCTCATTATTTTCATAAAACGCAATTTCAAGCCTGTAATAATTGTACATGATCATTTTAACAAACGCCAAATTGTTTTTCACAGCAATGATATGTGGGAAAACCACATCTATCCCTCCTCAGAATACTAACACAATCTTCAAGATGTTTATCAAGAATGAAACCTTAAAAATGCAGATGGTAACAAGAACTGAGAGCAAAATGGTAACAATTTTAGCTTCATAAAACATGGACTTCAAAGTTCTGTGATGCCATGGTTTAGATCAGGACAGACTAAACGCATTAATTAGTATACAATAACTGGACTCATGTCAAGAATTTTTCTTTTTATCCCTCTGCGAAAGAGTGATTATTAAAGCAAAGAACACTACAAAGTTACAGAAAAGTCTCTCTCCTCACTTAGCCCTTCCTTGCTAAGCAGTGGATTTCAGAAGTCGTAAGGAGCAGAGACGAGTGTGCAAGCTACAGACACATAAGCTTGACCCCAGGTCTCTCTGGAGGTCCTCCAAGGCCAGGTATAACCCTGAGGGCACATGTGTGCCTCTCCCTTCCAGGCTGAGGTTGACGAGACATTTAAGAGGGAAATGGCATCTTCTAGATCGTTTGTTCTTTGCCAGTTGGTGGACAACTCTGAGCTGCTGAGTGTGCAGTTTGTTGCTTGCCAAATATTGTTATCATTTTGGTTCTGCTATTTCTACCAATTCTAAACATATATTATTTTTTTCTGTAATACCTGCCTGTTTTATCCAAACTTACTTACAGTCTTCCCTAAAAACTACATAGCAACATAACGAAGGCCTCATACTTACAGGCCTCCAAGATCACCATAGTTACTTGGGTGGCATCAGCTCAGTAGACCAAGGCATGTTTCACCCCTGCTTGACACCTTTGTAACTCTCATTCATCTGACAATATGTAGTGTGAGGTTACTTGTATCATAAATGATACCACATGCAACAGTCTCCAGAATTTTACACACAGGACTACAGCAACAATAACTAATACTGTAAGTAATCCCAACAATGGGGTAACGAGGCCTCTCTTGAGAATACACTTTAGCTGCATATTCCACACATATTCATGGCTACACTCTGAGCAGTCTCAAGTGAAACAGCCCCAGAGGGCATCAGCAACCACCCAAGCATCAATATAGATGTTTCACCTGTGCCATTTCCTCAGTAATATCATACCAGTAGCTTGTCTTGTGGCTTTACATCCTCATACTCATTTGATTATACTTCACCTTCATACACTTCTATCACCTGCTGGGTGGGACTCCAAACTGTCAATAATTTAACAACTGTACAGGTCACTCATGATTCTTTTTCTGTTGGGATACAGTTTTACTCATGTCCACAATAGATTTGGCTCCAGAATCCAAGGACTATTCCTGCCTCTCTCCCCATATGTACTTTCTGCCATAAAACCCACTGGACTGACTCAACCCCTACTGGTGCATATAGCACATTTCAGACATTTAGACCCATTCTGACAGGGCTCAGCACAACTGCATGTGCAATCTGTTGCTTTACTGGTCAAAGACCAGGGTTTTTTGGGTCCTCAGTTAGATGTTTTATTTTTCCTGGTGGCTTGGGACAGGGGATTCATGAGCTGACTTGTTCTGAGGAAGTACATTCATTAAAATCCTAACACTCTAAGAGAAAGCTGCTTCCTCTTTTTTAGCTGGTGGAACCATTGCCAAAATCTTATTAATCACACCAGGTAGAACACAGTGGTAAGCTCTTTGACCCACAAAAACTGTATTTCTAGTCCTGCAAGTGCCTTCACCTTATTCCTTTGACTGTAAATCCTGAATTATTTCAGTTCCAGGTATCTTTGTTATCCACCCGTCGGGCACTATTTTGATGTAAGTTGATGTAATCAGTGCACTCTAAGTGACATGGGGCATTTTTCTCTTCCAAAACCATGTGTACAAGTCTGTGCCAGATGCTGGAACTATGCCTCTATCCTCGTGGCAGGTAGCTACAGCTGTATTGTGACTCCATCCAGGAATAAGGAACTGCAGTTTACACTCAGTGGCCACAGAAATTACAAAAACACATTAGCTATCAGTGGCCACAGAAATTACAAAAACACATTAGCTATATCAGTGGCTGCACAGTAGGCAGCATTTATTTTTTCATTTAAGTTCATGTCATAGTTCTAGCACACTAATTCAGCAGCACTCAATGATGTTGTTACCTTGTTCAGACTGTTACAGTCTATGGTAAATCTCCTGTCCCTGTCAGGTTTTCACACCAGCCAGGTAAGGCTGCTAAGGTCAAATGGTTTCAAATAAATAAATAAATAAAAGTCAAGGGATAAGATTGTTTAAGGGACAGATTGAATTCCTGTTGGTTTGTCATCAGTGTTGCACTTGGCACTGATCATCAGAGCTAACATCTCTCCTATGAAGAAAGCCAGAACTGGGGACATTCTGCTCCCCAGAGGAGGCTACAGGGTGACTGCACTGCAGCTTTTCAACACTTGAAGGGGGCTTATAGAAAACATGGACAACAATGCTTTGCTTAGGCATATAATGACAGGACAAGGAGGAATTGTTTTAAACTAAAAGAGGGAAGATTTAGACTAGATAATAGGAGGAAAATCTTCACTCAGATGGTGGTGAAGTCCTAGAAAAGTTGTCCAGAGAAGCAGTGGATGCCCCATCTGTGGACATGCTCAAGGCCAGGATGGATGAGGCCCTTTGCAACCTGATCAAGTGGGTGGCAGCCCTGCCCACAGCATGGTGGTTGGAACTTGGTGATATTTAACCCTTCTAACCCATGGCATTCTATATTTCTATGATATGAGCCCATGACCAGTAACAGCTCTACTACATGTGGAAAAGCATATAGAGGTTCTGTGGTTGATAGGTGGTTGATAGCAAGTTTAGCCTGAGTCCAGTGTGCCCTGGGGGCCAACAGGGCAAACCATACCCTGAGGTGCCTCAGGAACAGCACTGCCAGCTGGTTGAGGGAAGAGACTGTCCACCCTGCTCTGCTCTGGTGCAGCCTCACCTTCCTTCAATCTAGGGAGGACAAAAAACTATGAGAGAGCTTCCTAAGGAGGGCTACAAAGATGGTGAAAGGTCTTGAAGAGATGTATGAGGAGCAGCTGAGGTGTCTTGGTCTGTTCAGCCTAGAGCAGAGCAGGCTAAGGGAAGGCCTCAAGGCAGCCTGCAGTTCCCTCACAAGGGAAGCAGAGGGGCAGGTGCTGAGCTCTGGGAATGGCATGGAGCTGGGACAGGGGAGGGTCAGGCTGGGTGTTAGGGAAATGTTCTGCACCCAGAGGTGGTCAGGCACTGGGACAGGCTCCACAGGGCAGTGGGATCACTATTTAAGAGTAACATGGTTTCAGTTTCTGCCATCACCAGTGTTTTTTGTGACTTTTCAGCCCTTCTTCCAGCACCTTCTCCTGGCAGCACCTGCAGCAAGGAACAACCTCCCCACGTGAATGTTGAGAGAGGAATACTTAAGATACACTACTCAGATGACCTTGACTCCCATTTCTTCAAACTGTTACTTAAGTAACAACAACCTCTAGGCTCCTACCCACCTCCCCCAGGAATCACAGTGGACAGTCCCAAGGACAGCCCAAACAGTGCAAGGAAGATTAGTTGTATACTCAGAGTTGCTCAATAAAAAAAACACACCAAGGAAGGGAAAAATTTTAATTCTATGTTTTACACTTGAATGTGTTTCAAAATGTTACTGCTATCTTATGTGCACTATTGAAATGCTACCTACCCCACAAAGAAGGCAGTGTCAAGATATACCTGGTACTGGCAACAACACACTGAATGGCTGTTAGTGTTGTTATACATGAGATAGCACACACTACATATGCTATTAACACAACTGAGGTGGGTGTACTAAGAGCACTTCCTGCCATAACCCTGCCTCTGAGCATCACTCATATCCCTGGCTCCACCAGATCGCACTGGAAGAACTAACCTGGCAGGTATGGGCAGTCTCAGCGTCATGGATGTTCCTACAGCACTACTGTTGTACAGTCCTTTTCTCACAGTCTAAAACCTTCAGATCCCACTTCTGACATCTTTTCTTTTTTCTTTTTTTTTAGTGGCATGGGTTATGTCAGGACAGACTAAACACCATTAAATACCATTAATTAGTATGCAATAATTAGATTCATGTGAAGGAACGTGACTTTTTATTCCCTCTGGGAAAGAGTCCTTATTAATGCAAGGACATTATGAAGTTACAGAAAAGCATTTCTCTGTAACTCATCATTCATGCTGAAAGGAGCAGTGGGTGTTAGGAACAAGATGCTGAGCGTTGCTAGTTCCAACCATGCAAGCTTGATGTCAGGTGTCCCCAGAGGTTCTCCCTGCACCTCTTTGTACTTCTTCCCTTTGGTATGAGATGGATAACATTTAAGGGGAAGAGAGCATCTTCCAGATTGTTTAATCTTTTGTGGTTGGTAGACATCTGCAAGCTGTTACTCATTGATTGTTGCAGTGGGTCACTGGGCAAATATTCCAATGCAATTTTATGCAAGTTTAGTTTGGCTGTTTTTAATGATGAAACTCCCCCGCCCCCCCACACTAGATTGTGCTTTATCTAACAAAAGTCCTATCCTTAACAACTGTGAGGCAAAATAAGGAAGTTCAAACTGAGGGCATCCAACATCACCCTAATTACTCAAGTGATGTCAGCTCTGTAGGCCCAGTCATACGGTAACTGTGGCTCACAAACACGTGATCAGGAGAAACTATGCAGTACAGACACTGAAACTGCAAAAAATCTGCATAAGAAAAATCACATCTACTTTTTAAAGTCTAATCACCTTAAACTCCTACGTAGATTATTACAATAGCAGGCCACCACAGACAGCCCTGTTTTCTTTGAACTACACTTGCAGTAGTTATGCTTCAAAGCTGCTTCAAACTTAATGCATTTTATAATTCTCCCATAAAAATTCTTGCAGTACTCCTTCACTGCAAGCTCACAAGCATTCCACTGACATGAGACTACTTGAGGATGAATTACGAAGGCTTTTTGTAGAATTTCAACATACAACGGAGCTTTTGAAAAGAAAACATTAATGATTTTTTTTCAAGCACTGCCAGTTTTCAATGATTATAAGCTATCAATGATTACTGCCCTCAAGCAGAACTCTTATAAACTGAATTCTTTTTAGCATTCTAAATGCATGAATGCTCTTTCAAAGTGCCCAACATTGCAATTTAAAAAAATAATTGATTACTTATGTATAAAAATGAGAATTTGTCAAACTGGAGGCCCAAGACACATCTCCAGGAAAGAAACCTCACACTGTCCACTTCACAGTAAGGAGGATATCCCACACGATAACCCAGGGGGCTCTGTCCTGGGCTCAAACATGGAAGGGAAGACAGCGTTCAGGAGCCAAATTCTGCCTCTTATTAACTCTGCTATGACAGGGTTTATACATATTAGAAAGTGGCTGCTTGGTATCCCAAGTTTTCTGACATCTAGTTAATCCTCTACCCTCATCTCCTGGAGCTCACACTGCAGTTGTCTTTACAAGATAAAGAAAGAGGCTCAGTGTCTTTCACATCCAAGAGTCTACTTTAACCTTTGCTTATAGGGGCTTCAAATATTATAGGCTTTTCAAATATGATGTGAAAAGTTGCTAACCAATGGTTTGAAGTATGAAAAACACCACTCCCATTTTTTAATATTGAACATTTTCCATGTTACAAAAGCTAAGAAATTATACTACAAGAAACATTTAAGTGTTGAGCAGAAATTTATCCACATGAAAAGAGTTAGAAGTTTCCAGAGAACTATGTAACTTCCCACTTAAGTTAAAATATCATGTAAAATAGATTCACCATGTTATTTTGAGCTCAGATGAAGACAGCTCTACACAGACTACCAACACAAGAATTTCATAATCTCTAATGCTTCTGGACAAAGATGACTGACAGTTTAAATAGAAACTAAAGTTCTCAAGATATGCTAAAGCTGGAAATACAATACAGTATATACCTTTGCTTTGTATTACGATGCAAACAGAGAATTGACTACCTGTTAAGGTCTGCAAAGTTGTGTAAGTGTGGGAGCAGGAAAACAGTAGGTTATTCTACAGAACTGTATTTCATTTGTTTTCTCTACTGTAAGGTAAATAATAATTTGCCTTTTACTCCATGACTTGTGGCAAAGACATGACAAAACCTACCAGCACCACAACTGGATTAATATGTTATTACCACTGATTCCCCTTCCCAGTCCTCTCACACCTATTCGTGAAGGCAATCAAGCTTAATTTTCATTTTACTTTTTGTGGCCTTCAATAGTATGACATGCTTTGCTGTTTCCTGCTGATTTCTGAACTACTGTAAATGGATTATTTAAATAGTGTGAAATACAAAGTAAACTAGGAACATATCAACTCAATTTGTTCCTAGTAGAGTGGACAGAATTCATTAGTCTTCTACTGGTGTTACTGATCTGAAGACAAGCAAAGAAATACTACTTACTGTTTTCTGAACTCTGCAGAGAACAGCATTGCACAGTCTCAGGAAGTGATTTATGACTCTTTAAAAATCATTTTTAGCTGATATAAGAAATAAGAAAACACATCAGAAGCACAAGAGGATCCAAACAATTCAAAACCCAATCAAATTGAAGCAGTCTTAAAATTATAAGTGTAAAGAAGGTAATGAAGTGATCTGCAGATCAGTTTTTAATACAAGTTTATTCTCTGCTCCCTGATAGTTTTGATTTATATAATAAAATAAATGTTGTGCACTTCATATCCATTTTAAGAATAATTTATGAGCAATTTTAATGGAATATGTCCATTTGAAAATGATTAACCTGAAGCTCAGAATAAGAACTTACATCTTCCAAGTTCCAGTTGTTCCCCTTCTCAGTGCACTAGTAGAGCCTACTCACACTTAAAACAACTAAACAACATTTATTTCAGATTGAACATCTCAGATTTCTTGAGCTGCCTCCTCACATAAAAACAAGAACATACCTGTTATTCCAGCAAAACAAAAAGGTATCTGGGTTGTACACTAGGAGAGCTGCTAAACAAGCATCACTAATACCAACGATACTAGAGTCTGTGAAATAGGCATACTAAAATGCTTACATTTGCTCACTAAGCTTGCACAAATACAAGAAAGCTGAAAAAATGAGAAGTTATAAATTACACCATTTAAACAGCAAAGAAGTTTACACTTGAATGAGGACGTGGTGTAGAAATGCTTTACAATCTACTTTATCACAGGAGTTCATAGAAGAACTTGGCATGAGTCAGATGTAGGTATCAGTCTAACAGTTTGCTACTGTTCACCTAAACAGAACAGTAATGTGATCCTCCACCAACTTTTATGACCATGTTTCCTTTAGAAATAAAGAGAAAAAAGTCTTCAGTAACACGAAGACTGCAGTCAGACTGCTACAGACTGTACAGACTGCTGTCAGACTGCTGTCCCACTTATGTCTGACTACTTCAGATTTTAAAGTAAGATACAAATTTGTTACAGTTGGCAATAGGATAATTTGACTAAGTTCCAAACAGACTTCATGACCAGACTCCACAAGTCAGAATGCTATAAGGTCACATACTTTTCACTTACGGTATACTGTAGTGAAAGAATCTAAGGAAATAATATTTTCCTCTAGGTTCTTACCTCTTAAGTATAATGTTCAGACTGCTTGAGACACTTGCAATGATCAAGGAGAGGAAAACAGTAAAATAAACTATCAACAAAGGCAACCTTGAACATGTAATTATCAAGAGCTGTAAAATTAGTGAGATAAGTTTTTAAAAGAATCTAAAGCAGGCATTTTTATTTTTAAAGTATGGAGTATTTTCACTTGGTATGATGGCTTTTAACTCATCCTGAAGAACAAGAATCTATACTCAACTTTGGATGCTGCAGAGACCAAACAGGCATCACAACACAGAAGCAGAGCACCTGCTGTGTATGAAAAAAAAACACCAGCTTTTCTCTGTAGCACTATCAACAGGTTATAATTTTCAGTAATGTTTTCTGATGGTTTAAATACAAACTTTACTAGCAATAAAGATAAACATCTATGCCTCCTGCTTAGCTTAACATTTAAATATGTGAAGATGAAAATTAAGCTTTTCATGACAAGGTAACACAGGCTTTCTATTTCAAGAGAAAATTATTTCAGTATGTTCCTTTCAAACATATTTTCTTTTTCAAACAACAAACAGAACACAACACAATCTTCACTAAAATTTTCACCCTAATTCTACATAAGCAATTGAATGTGTGTGCACATCCATAAACAAACACAGCATAGAATGAAATCCTGTACAGTAATAAAATCATTTGCCTTAAGCTTCAGAATTTTCAATCACAAATGTATCTGTGTAATGTCACACTACGTATAGTTTTGCTGCACTTTATTACGCAAAAGTCTTAAGATATTTACATGAGGTAAAACTCCAGTAACCTAACTAAGTCACCAGTAAGCTGTTTGCAGTTTGGTCAGAAAAAAAACCTTTACATGGACTCCTAAGTACAGAAGTGTCATTACTTGTCAATCCAGTTTATGTTATTATTAAAAGTTAAAATTCAGAAGGAAATACTCCGAAAAGAAACAAAACAAAAACATGAGGCTTATGACTTCCAGTATCACATCAGCAAAAATAGGATGTGTTCTGCTCCCATGGCAGGGGGGTTGGAACTAGAGGATCTTTAAGGTCCTTTACAACCCAAACCATTCTGTGATTCTATAATAAAAGAAGGAACAGGTGTACAGAAAAAGATAGACTATGTTTCCAACCTTTAAACCAACTGCTAGAAGATCTTACAAAGCTGCATATAAACATTGAAGAGAGAAATGGAAGATGTTAGAGAGCAAATTATTGCAAAGATAATGGCAAATAGGCTAAAGTGGAGAAAGAAAAACATGGTCATAAAGCATGAGCTGTGGATTTCTTTTTTCTTTTGCAAAGGAAATAGTTTAACAACGCACAGCATGGAGAAAAAAGAAAACATGATTGGCAGGATCACAAAAACAACGAGAAAAACTTCTATAGAATTTCTATATAAAACACACTCTTTTTACAATTCATTTTTAAACCTAGTTCCTTCTGAAAACAGAAAAAAAATGCATGAACAAGATTCCAGGATACAGCATTTATCAGCAGCTTTACCTTGTAGGATGCAAGATATCCACTTTTGTTCCCACTCCTGCTCTACAAAACTAAATAATATACATAGCTTTGCTGAGGAAAAACATACTTGGGAAAAAAAAAAAAAATCTCCCTTCCAATGCATCTAACATCCACTATCAATTCATGTGAAGCTATCAAAAAGATTTGTTCTTGAAGTGATCATTCAATTTAAAAGCATGAAATTAATTTCTGTAACTACGTACCTTAGAGCCTTAAAAAGCATCCAAGAAAAAAAATCCTACTCTCAACTTAACTGCAACACTCTAAAGATATGTATTTTGTATTGTTTGTCTTTTGAATATTTAATTGGATTCATATTTTAAGATTCTCTCCACAATAAAACACATTTTTTTCATGAAATCTAAATGATTTTAAATTATTTTTTTAATGAAAAAATCATATTCTCAAACAATCACATAATTCTAGGATTTAAAAGTTCTAAGAGTTGCACACTTGAAATCAAGTGGTTGGAAAGTAACAAAATCTGCATGATGTACATCACAGAAATTAAATATTTTGTGAATAAGCTCTTGCCCCAATAGATGAAAGATTTGCATAAAGATTAACAATGGAGTATAAGACTGCTATCCACAATATGAGTTTTCATTACTGCTCAAGGTTTTCTAGGCGAGTAGTGTTTAATGCAACAACATGGTGACAGCTATGATACCTGCAGCTCTTGTCCTTTCTTTCTGGTCTGTGCTTTGTTTCCTCCCCATTTCCTTAGCAATGTTTCTCATAATTTCTCACTGCACGACACATTCTCATGCACTGGCCTCTATTCCTCAGCCCAACTCTTCTTCACCTGTTGGAACAACTAGGATAGCCACTCTTAGAATCCTTCAGAATAAAGCTTTGGTATTAACACACTAATTATATAAATCATCATCTCAGACCATCTAGAGACTAAGGAGAGAGCACAGAGTTAATATACCATTACTTTTGTGTACATTTTTCTCAACCATAAAGCCTGTATCTTTTGTTTAAATGAATGCTTGCACCTTCTCAGTATGTAGGGACAAGCTCTTCTCCTCTCATCCCCTCCCTTAAACATTGCTGTTCACACAGAATGTGGCTTTCCTTTCAGCTTTACCTCACAATACTGTGAGAGTCCTCAAAATTCTGCGACAGTCCTCATTTCTTCAGACTCTGAACAGAATGCACAAGTTTGTTAGCAAAATCATTTTCCCTGATCAAAAGTATAATGTGAAGTGATTGAATTATAACATTACAGTTATCTTACTGTTAAGCAACCGTTTAGTTTGGTTGTGTTGTTTTTTTTTTTTGATATTTTAACCCTGCTCTTTTGCTGACAAACACAAAACCAACTACAGTAGAAACCTGATCCTGAGAAGAAAACCTATTCCTGAATTTTATAAATATTTAAATCCATGGATCCTGTTAACATTCCAGGTGTTTTATAAAATACTGGTAATTAAATGAATTACCATCTTTAGGTGGTCTACAGACTTAAATCAGATTGCTTTGGTTAAACATCAAGTTATTAACACTAATTATTCCAGACAGCTTTAATCTAGGCTTTGGATTGCATGTTTTGAGAACTCTGAGACCTTGTGTTGTTTGTTGATTGTTGTTTGTTTGTTTTTGTTTTGTTTGTTTTTTCTTGCAAAATGTTATGAATCTCTCCCCCTATCTTTTAAGGTAGCGAAACAGCAGCTAGAGCTCCTACAAGACAGCATTGTTCACAGCACGCCAAGCTACGCTTGCCACAAGTGTGCACTAAAGAGGTCTGTTTCATACAAAAAAAAAAAAAAAAAAAAAAAAAACCACACAGATGAGACCCATGCAAAGTAAAGTTCACAAAAATCAATAATTCCTAAGGAATCACGGTCTTGTTCCTTGGTGATTCTACAGCACTGACTATAATTATGCTGTTACTGTCCAGTCCTTCGCCATACTGAGAGCAACCATTAGGCAGCAGAAATCAGCAGAGAACACTTGCAGTGAAAGGACACAGCATACACTGAATGATCTTCGCATTTACACGACAGTCCCATGAGTTTATTTTTATATGTAGATATATACACACACACAAATGCACACAAACACTTCAGACATTTTACATGATGGTAAAAGCCAAAAAATGCCATTAGCCATCCAATTTCCTTGAAGAAAATATTTTATGGGATCCTGCAGCTAAGAATTAGAAATGAGGAGTTACTTTCAAGCTACCTTTGCATTTGTAAGGTACTTAATTTTACTTCAATAGTTTTTTGGGGGGTAGGTTGGGGAGGGAGAACTATTGCAAACTATTACAAACAAAAGCTCTATTTCAAGAAATTGGAAAATATATGTTAGTGGATAAAGCAGGGCTATACAAAGAAAAAAAAAAGTTATATACAAACAGCCTTCAGTAAGAGCACTATTTAACACTTCCAGACTAATGATAGTTAAGACAACTCAGTTTCTGCAGCAACAGATAGCTGCTGTTTTTCATCTGGGAGTAAAAAAAAAAAAAAAAAAAAAAAAAAAAAAAAAAAGGAACATTTAAAAGAAAATCAAGAACTGCTTATAGCTTATTTTGTCTATCAGGAAGTGATGCCTATACTCACTGATCAGGCCATGAGCTAAAGTGGTGTCAAAACTGACTTACAGGAATGTATAGCATATGTACTTTTGCTATGTATACCTTTACTTACACTTTGGTACCCCTTCCCTATAACTGCTTGGCTGTTCATAGGAAAAAGAGCAAGGAGAAAAAATATTTTAAAATGGAAGAAAAAAAGCCTCAAGAAATGAAGGATATCTGCACTTTGTACTCTTCTGAGTTTTCTGAAACTGACCAGTCCTGTAATGTAGAGCAAGCTTTTGTGCACCTCTACCAAGTTTCATTACACAGAAACAAGACTGCTAGCAGCGAGAGGCCAAATGAAAAGTTAACGGATCACATACTTTTGAGCTCAAGAGGTTTCTGTGCAGGAAGTTTCACACAACACTTTCCGTCACATCCAATGTATTATACCGTGCAATTAATAACTTAAAATAAAACAAGCAACAACAACAAAAAAATCACAGATTCCAAATTGTTAGTGCTTTAGGAAAGAACACAACTGAAACAAGAGGGGAAAGAAGAGGTGTGAAGTTGGAATAATTCTTCTGGTAACACAAGATCTAAACAAGTAACTTGTCTGCAGACATGAAGCCAGAAAGACAAACTAGAAGCACGTGACAAAAAGAATAAGAAAACAAATGCACTGTGGTGGATAGTAAAATGAGGAAATGAACAACCAAAAATCCCAGAGAAATTGAATTGGAAAGAAAATCCTCATCTAGGCAAGCAAAGCTAGGTAGGAAAATAAGGCCTAACAAAACCAAGAAGGATTATGTATAATTTGCAAATTAAACTAAGTCACCCGGCAATATTACAAGTCAGTAGAGTACTCAGATACTAAGTTCGTTTAATTTGCAGTGGTCTTCCGGTCTCTGTGGCAACATGCATTTCACGCTGACTGGCAAACAATATTCTAAATGTTTGTAGTGTATAAAACATTCTGGTTAAAAGGCTTGAAGGCATATGGGAGTCTGTTGTCTCATGATGAGATGAAGCTCAAAAGGAGCCCTGGAAAAATGTCTCTCTGTATGAGTGCATAAATGTGCTTTGAATCCTCTATGGAAAAGGCCACCGACATTTTTAAAAAGTATCAGAGCCTAGGAGTTACCTAGAAAGCACTACTCCAAGATGGAGTGACAGTCTTAACCAGACCTCTGCAAGGTACACTAGAATAGATCTGCAGGGGCCTGCCTTCATTACAGAGGGAAGTTATTTCATGCCCTTCTCAAGCACTACCATGCCACATAAGGTTGACCTGTCCCGCATTTCTCCATACAGTCTGGTCCCAAACCAGAAGACATGTTCAGATTTGATTCCTGCCTGACTGATCATCCTCATTTCCATGATGAAGGCAACGCAGCTCCGAAGAGCTGGTCATGTTTTGTTTACACAGTACGATCCCCATGGGATCACTGACCAAATGCTTGCATGATCGTGTGAATAGAGTGCAAGTAAGAAAGCATTAGTTCAACTCCCTTGCTTCTGTTATGCACTGTTCAGAAAGGATACGTCTTCTCCTGAGCTTTACATGCCATCATAACACACTATGTCTTTTAATGAGTAACGGCATAGAGCTAAATTATTCGTAGCACGGTATGATTAAGAAAGTTAATTGCAGAGATAATGGTTAGATTATTGAATCATATGAGCGTTCATTTCATCAGCTTTCACCGGAAATTTAGGGTGCGGTTTCCTGGCTGGTTTATGCTGATTTAAGGCTGCAGCGAGAGGAGCCGTCATGCCATTCCCCACCCGTGTACTCCCACAGCCCCCCCCCACCGCGATTAAGACCCCAGCAGCACGGTCCCAGGATAACTGACCATGCAGGTCAGCTCACACACACAGCTGCAGCACCATGAGGGAGGGCAGAAACACACTGCTGGGGATGGGGCTGCACTCCCGGTAAGTGTGATGACTTCAAGCAACTTTAACAGAGAACCAGCAAGAGCAGGGAAGAGTGCTGTCTGCAGGAGCAGTCAGAACACTTCTTGCTTCTCACCTACCCACTTTGCAGCACAATGTCAAAAATGCTGCTTTTTACTCCAGTGTAAATGGAGCATCCACACACCTAGGAAGATAAGCTCTATTTCCATGTGAGGCTATGAAAAAAGTATACATAACAAAATCAAAAATACAAGTGACACACAACAGCCAAAAACAGGAAAACTGAAAGCAAAAGTGCCACTCTGTTAATGAGTGCGACAGAACAGACTCACAAGCTGCACCCTAAAACAGCTGTAGGCGTACTTTCATTACAAATGAACTCCCACCCTCACATTTTGAGGCAACACGGCATTTAATCAGGATATCTTTTGAAAGCAAGTCAATCTAAACACACTTGTGCTTATCGCTTAATACCTCGAGAGGTGATTCAGCTAGCAGAGCATCTGTGCAGCAGGAAACTCAATAAATGCTCCTTGGTAGGACCCTGCACGCTTCGCTGCTGGCCTCCCCCCATGGGGGGCCCAAGCAGATTAGCTTTCTTGACCATAGACCAAATCGTACAAATAATCACTTGACAACTGGTAAGAAAATCATGGGAGTGATATGTATTTTGCTATTTTCATGTTTCTGATGTCAGATGGTTCACATTTCCAATTATATCAGATGTTACTAGTAAGCCAGCTTGTTGAGTGAACATCAACCTCATGAGGAGGGATGCTTTTATTCATACCAGGGACACGCTGGATATTTTTCCTAAGCATGTTACTCAAAGTGGGTTAGAAACAGGTATCAATGAAGGAATTATACGTAGGAAAACGTAGGATATATAAATGCTATCATATATATGTAATAATAATAATAAAAAAAAAACAAGGACTCGTGAGACAGAAACCTAGGTCTAATGACATGCATGTGTCTCTGAGAGGCTGAATGTCATCTTGCAGAATCTAGAATCCTTTCTAAACCTGAAGATTTCATCTGGCAGTGGAGAGGCTGAATTTAGATTGCAAATGGATGTTCAATTCCTGTGTTTACTGTTGTTTCTGATTTTTTTTTCCCCCTCTTACTAACCCACAAGAAAGTCACTATCCTCACTTAAAGAATATATGTGTACACACAAGGCCTGTCTTCAATAGTCAACAGAAAATGATAGCTCGTACCACTCATGATTTACTTCAAATTAGTCAGTTTAACTTGAATCCCATTTCCCTCCAAAAACATTAATATTAGAGTTGAGTGCTTTGCCAAAAACAGTGAAATTTCTATGAGCTTTCTACAGAAGCCTCCTGATCCAAACATAACATGTTTCCTCTTTTATTAACTTAATATATTCTCACTCTCACTAAATTAGATCCAAGCTTTGGATCCAAAGTAGGCTCTATATCCCACAGAAATAAATTAACCCGTGTATATTATTTCCACAACGGTTCCAATGATGTGTAATTTTACTTATTTACTCTTCTTATTTTGAAGAGTATTTAACAACAAAAATACAAGCTGAATTATGAAAACTTTTAACTTGTTTTTACTTTCAATTATTCATGGTATGTAAGGCAATTTAACTTAACCATGCCTCTCAACAGCTTGTATCTTTATCCATCTAACAGTCTGGACATCCTGCAATCAAGCCCAATTCTCAGAAAGTACGTAGCATCTCCTAACAAAAAAAAAAAAAAACACCCCCCAAACCACCCCAAAAACACAGCCCTTCCTGAACTGCCAGAGGCAGTATCTCACAGATCACAGCAGACTTAAACTTGCAGTTATCACCAAAAACCTGCATCACGCCCAAAACACCCGCAAAGATCCACTTAAGAAAATTTCTTTAAAAACACCCCATTTATTCACCTTTAATGGGTGTTTTGTCTTTGCCTTATTCCCCAATAAACTTGCTTGCCAGTGGAGTTCTGCTTTGCAATGTTACCTTTGTACAACTCAGGAACTACATTTGTTTTCATATACTATTTCTACTCAAAACAGATTCACATGTCACCAGCCTTATTATCTCTTATGTCAGTATTCCAAAGCGCTACACACACTGATACATAAACCTTTATCCATCCTCTCTCAACAGAAATACCAAATGCTACATTAAAATAATTAAAAAAAAAAAAAAAAAAAGTGCAAAAGAAACCCATCAGACTAATTGAAAGATACTATGGAGACTCTAGGAACCAGACATTAAGATTAGCAAGCAATTTCACAGCCTGGGAGAAACCAAATATGTTCTATTCTAAAATGGATTAAATCAGAAAAATTACAAGTTACTCATAAATACATTTTACACATTGAAAAGGAAGACATTGTTGCTCCAGTATCAGCGCTCTTAATTTCCTTTTTGAAGATTTCCAAAAAAACTAGTTTCAAAGCAAAACTGAAATGAAAAATAAGCTGATCATATCAAAATTACTCATATTTTTGAATGAATTTCTCTGAAAAGGTATTTCCCAGGACCAGTTTCTTTCTGACTAATCAGCATTTACATGACAAGTGCTCTCATCAACCTGCCTCCCTGTGAAGGCTTACACTTCAACAGTGCTGAGAGATGTCAGAAAAGTTCGGGCTAATGAGTCACCAGAAAGAGAAAGAAAAAAAAAATCAGAAACAAAAATTAAGAGTTCTTAGACTTGAAGAACTGATCTTTGTTTCAGAGTTCTTAGAGTTAACAGTTTGGCTTCTGCAGGTCACTGAGGTACAACACGAACTTTAAGTTAATTATGTATACACCTTGCATGAAGTTAGCACTGCCTTTAGTGGTAGTTCTCATGCATTTATGATAAATTATGACCAAAAAAATAAATAAAAGAGAGAGAGAGAAAGGAAAAAAGGAGAAGAAAGACTTCAGCTTTTAGCTCATAGAGCGCACGCTAAGCATAGTTAGCTTCCTGGGACAGGGAAAATCTCTCACCACGGTTAGGAAAGCACTTCAGCTTTGAGATAACGATAAGTAAAGGCAGAAATGAGAGAAGAGCAGCGATCCCGAGGAGCAGGAGGCGGGCTGGCGGTGCTGGCAGCCGCCCCGTCGCTACCCCTGGGTGCCCAGCAGCTCTCCGGGCGGCGCAGGGCAGGTCCCTCAGGGTGAAGGCAGGAAGAGACAAAAAATTAAGCAGCGATAGTAATTAAAATTAAATAACTACAGCAGTAATAAATAGCAATAAGTAGTGATAATAAAACGACGGTAAGTTAATGACAGTGAATTAATTAAAATGGAAATGCGCTCTGAGGGAAGCCACCCACCCCACGACGCAAACAAAAATTGAGAAAAAAATCGCGAATTCAGGAACGGGGGAAGCAGAAAGTTACCCGCACGCCGACCGGCCGGCAGAGCCGCCCACTTCCTCCTTCCTCCGCTACCTGCCCGGGCGACCGGCGCCAATATCCCCAGAGCCCGGCCCGGCCCGGCCCGGCCCCGCCAAGAGCCGGCCCCCGCCGCTCCCCGCTGCCCCCGCCGGGCCGGGGCCACCTCCCCCGGCGGCGGGGACGGGGCGGGAAGGGGGCGAGGCCGGCACGGAGCCGCACCCCCCCGCCACCCCCTTTCCCTTGAGGGACACCGCCCCTCGGGGCTCAGCTGCCCATGGCCCGGCTGGGGAGCGGGGAAGGGGGGCTGGGGGACGGGGGCTGGGGACCGGGACCGGGACCGGGGAGGAAGGAGGGGGGGGGGGGGGGGGGACGGCCGGGGCGTGCGGGGCAACACCCCCTCTCTTCCTCCCCCTTCACCCCCTCACTGAGAGGAGCTCGCTGCCGGCCCAACGCGCCTGCGCGGAGCCGCCGGGCACGCGCGCCGCGCGCCCACGATCGCCCGTCCGCGCGTCCGCGCCTTCAGTGCCCGGCCCCGGCCGCGGCGCACATGCGCGTTGCGCACCCCGCTGGCGCCAGAGACCTGTTTTGGGCGATCCGTGTGGCGCCGGCTCTGGGGACGGCGCGGGCTTTAAACGGGATAAAGCTGCCTCTGCGCCGACCTTCTGCGGAAGTACGGTGGAGTGGGGCTTGTTTGTGTGTTAAACATTGGTTTTATCAATAAAGTTGTGAAAAGCCACCAAGATCAGTCAGTCCAACTCCCCCCTGATGCCACCGTCACCCGCTAAGCCATGTCACAGAATCACAGAATCACAGAATAGTCTAGGTTGGAAGAGACCTCCAAGATCACCGAGTCCAACCTCTGACCTAACGCTAACAAATCTTCCACTAAACCGTATCCCTAAGCTCTACATCTAAACGTCTTTGAAAGACCTCCAGGGATGGTGATTCAACCACTTCCCTGGGCAGCCTATTCCAGTGACTAACAACTCGTTCAGTAAAGAAGTTCTTCCTAATATCCAACCTATGCCCCCCAGTGCCATGTCCAACTTCTGACCCTTGGCGTGAGGGTGCTGAGGGAAGGGGAGAAGCCACATCAGTGTGATGGGTGTCAGTGCTTCCCATGCACTCAAAACACTGCTCCTGTCATGGGGAAGCCACGAGTGTGGTGTTGAGTGTGTACGTGTGGTGTTGAGTGCTATGTGAGGGCTACACTGGGCCCTGTGGTCACCACCTGGCACGTGAGGGACTAACGTGTGAACAAAGGGCGTCTTCATCACACAGCAGACTGTGGCACCGGCTTATGTGGCCCAACACACAGAAGTATTTGAAAGTAAAGGCTAAAGGGCAGAGAAGACAAGATGATAGTAGGAGAGGGGTGCCTCTTGTAGGTTGGTGCCCCTGTAATGTGAATCCTTTCATGCAAAATGGGACGAGGCTTGCATTTGTGTTTGTATTTGCGTTTGTAATTGTTCAGTGCCTAACACAGTCACGGTGCATGACAGCATCCTTTATGGGAAACAATGGGATCTGTTAAATATTTGCATCTCCTGGAGTCATTCGGTGCAAGACTCAGCCTGTTACAGTGGCTCTAGATGATTGCAGTCCACAACCCTATCTCCTGTCAGGTGACGGCCATATACTGGGCGAGTGAACTGCAAACACTTCCTGACAAATGATACCTGTGTCCTGTCACCTGCCGGAGGGCGCCTGCGTTGACTGGGACAGGACGTCCTTTGAGCCCTGCTGCAGGGAGAGCAAGTGGAATGACTGGAGAAGCTGGTAGGTTGCAAGTTCACCAAGTATTTGACCTCACTTCTGCCTGCAACAAGGAGTGCCTAGGAAAGTGAATGCTTTGGGGTGGAATATAAACACCAAAACACTGCACTGGGTTTGATTAAAGGATGTAGGTTGAGAATCCTGTTAGTCTAAAACCAGGGTGGTTTTATTTAATTTGATGTTTATGAAGTGGCAAGATGCTGCTTTTCCTCAGCTCTTTTCTGTTTTATTCTTCCCTCAAACATAGTGGTATACCAATCTATCTTTTCTAGCACATCTGCTAGTGTGGCCAGCTGATATACTCTGATATACTCTATGGGGGATTAACCTGACCTTAAAAATATACATATTTTTAACTAGTTAAGTTGTTGACCAGGTTGGTCCCCTAGTGCCAGTTGAAAAATGGATGTTTATGCTGCTTTTCTAGTTTAGGGCAGGAGGCAGGAAAAGCTTCTTGTAAGGAGAGGGAAATTTGAATTCTCACATGAACCTCCCAGGTTTTTGTGGTTTGAAAACACAGCCTTGTAAGCCCTTTAAACTCACCTGAATTCACTAGCCTGGGAAAAGTTGCAATCTCAAGTGGAAATTGTGATAAATTTGTGGTTTCATATGCTTTTCACCTTATGCTACGTTTTGGTTAATGGCCTTATAATGAAAGCAAAACTGTGTAAGGTGCAAAATGCAAATTTAGAAATACTTTGCAAAATTAGATATACTTTGGTGAGTATGCATTTCAATAAATGATTTTTATTCCTAACCACAGACTCAAGATCTCTGGTATTTGAATCAGTTGAGATGACAAAAGTGCATGAGGAAAATAGATATAGTTGCTAATATATATTCCAATATATATTTATTAAAAGTATAGATATAGGAATCTACTAGTATATACAGTATATTAGAAAATACTAATATTTAAATATCAGACTATATATACTTACATTTTAAATACTTATTATAGATCAATAATTGTATATATGAGTATGAAATTATCGGTTTTTTATTCCTTCAAAAGCTCTTTCAGTCAAGCTGTGAAAAAAGTCTCACAGTTTAATTCCTTGGCACACGTTTCTTATTACAAGTTGAATATACAATGTAATTTAAAAATATTATGAGGGTTCTCCTGTAATTTGTCTGTATACTATAAAAACAGAAATTACTGTGTTTTGCCAATAATTATCTAGACTGTGCTGCCATTGAAGAATGCTTTGTAATTAATTTCCAAGTGCAATTCACAAGGCCAATAGAAATTTGGATAGATTGTTATGACGGAAAAAGAAAATAAATCCTTTGTGATAAGGCCTGCGAGCTGGTTGTAACATGTGGGGTTGCAACACATGTGAGGAACAAAAGAAAGAGGAAAAGTTTAAACAATACAGGGAAGAAGTAAAAAGATGTAAAGTTGATGTGAGAGAAAGCATTTTAGGAAGCAAAATTGGGCTTTGGAAGTATATTCCTACTCTATCTGGACTGCTTTTATTGTCTTTATATTGGTCCACTGATTTTACTCATTCTTTTCTTTTCAACTTGCTCCCCTGGCTAGTTGTGTATGAATTTTTTTTTAATTCTGTTCCAGTCCCTGTCAATCTCACTCTTCTTGATACCTATCAAATTCATATTTCTTGTAACTTCAGGGAAGTTGGTAGAGTTGTACCATGTACAAGTAAGGTGGGAGTGATTGTGTTGATTAGATGTACTGTATTTCAGCTGACTCTTTTATAAGGACATATAATCCAGACAATGGTCTTGTTTACTTTAAAGGGTTATATGGTGTAATTTAATCAAATAGAACTTCTAGCAACAACAGAAGGCTGTATGCACAGATGCAATTATAGGATTAGGGCCTGGGTGTGCAATAATTATCCTACTCAACATGCAAATATAATTAGACAGACAAAATCAATCAATGTAATCTATTCTAAACAGCCTACATTTACCAGTTTTCAGCAGCACATTTTTTAATGGAAAATGACTGTATTTGAAGTTATTTATATCAATTAAAAACAAACAAACAAACAACTAGTAGCTAGTTTATTTTCCTTTTTCATATCTTAATAATATGGACAATAGGAATATCAATAATACTTACAACACCCCCCCACCCCCCACCCCCCAGCTGGTCTGTTTTACTGCTTTTCAAACGCATTTCAGGAATCCCTTTTTGATTTAAGCTTAACTGCTTAAAAAGTTTTCTTTAAAGAAACAGATACTCAACGCTTACAATATTTTCTTTTTTTTTCTGATTAGATCAGTTTATAACATTTTCCACAAAATCAATGTGTAGTCTTCAAGTAATTGTTCTCATATGCAATACACAAGAACACAATATTCTGTGTAAACTGATTCAGTACCAAAATGATAGAAATCTTGGTTCCAAATTGCCCTGTCTTCACTAGGTCTCATCTGGCATAATTACTTAGATTTCTGTGTTTTAATTTACAGGTCCATAAGTCGGAAATTGTGCTTATTATGAAATACAGAGGAATGAATGATTGAGAATTTGCTTAATCTTTTCAGTGAGCAACTTAGCATCACCTTTGCTCTTTTCTTGCTATCTTAACTAGTAAAAAAATACAACTTTTCCCTAACATTTACTGTTAAGTCGTTTTAAGCAATACATGTAGTTACTGCCAGTTGTCAGCTCTTGTAATTATCTTCTAAATCATACTGTCATTACAGTAAGTCATTAGTTTACACATTTTTGCTACATTTACTTCTTATTTTTGCCATCCAGATATGTCAAGCGATTGCTATATCAATCCTAATTCACGGGAACAAACTCATTACCATATCATTTTAAGACTTTTTTCTTGACATTAATTGCTAGTTGGCAGGTAAAAGATCTTCTAAACTATGTTTTATGTAATGGGGAAATATCCTGTTCTCCATTTGACTTAGCTTCTATTCACTTGAATTAATTTGTTACATTGTTGATTTTCATGTAATTCTCCTATTAAACCTTTCCAGTTCCTTGTAAAATAGTATGTGTACCTCCTCAGATGTGCTGTGTTTATACAAATGCAATACAATTTGGGTTCTTCTTTGTTTAGTGTGCTGGGGAAGAAAAAAAATTAATAAATTCTTACTCCAGCAGTATTTGACTAGGACAGTCATCTTTGCATTTCCCTGGCAGTACAAGGACTTCTCTAGCAACTGTGGCTCAAGAAGCAATGGTCTGAATTAAACCTGGCAATTCACTGCAACTTGTCAGCTCCTCGGCTCTTCTGACCCAACTGTGTCTTACTTAACTCCACAAACTTGATTTAAAAAGGTAACTCCTTCTCCGCTTTTATGCTGGGGTCAGTCCTGTTGGCAAAAGTGGGGACTGGAATTTCCAGTAGTGGGTGGGAGCAGACATCTGGAGAGAGCAGCCATGAACTTGGACTCACCAGCCTCTGTCTGACTTATCATGCACTGGTACGGCCGAGGGCTCCTGGTACAGCCTCCCCGCAAGACTGCCCATCACACTGCCATTTGGCAGGTTGCACCTTTATTCTGCTGCTGTCACCTGGAGAGAAGCTGATCCACACACTATCCAAGTGAACTAATTCCTTTGAGGGAACCACTCAAAGTGTCAATTAGATATTGTGGTTTGCCATTCCAGTTTCCAGGTCCTTCACGAAGAGGGCTGATGCAGTACAGAAACTGGTGCAGAATCTTTGCAGGGTATTACTGACAGGAGAAAAAGGGAAAATAGTTTTGCCAGGCTATTAAAAACAGTTTTTATCAAAGTGCCAAATTTAAGTCAAGCTAAAATGATTGTGTGTGGCCACAGTTTAAAAAGCAAGGATTTTATTTTTTTGTTTTCTTGAGAAAGTTCTCAAGTTTCTATTTGACTGGTAAGTGTGAAGAATAAATAAAATACATGTACTATTGCAACAAGTACACATTAGCTTCCTGCCAAGGACTTTAATTAAAACTACCTCACTATAAAGTCTAAAATACCCTCCCATGGTGAAAATGATCTTGTGGGTAGGACTTGACCGCCATTCAGTGTTTTGGTTCATATCCCACTTTCCAATCAGATTCTTTCTGTGACTGCAGTAAACCTGGGGCGTATTTGTGGACAAATAGAACAGTTTAGTATTTGTGTATCTCATGGAATTGCGGACAGACTAAAGCAACTAAATCATTGCTGATAGAAACAATGTAGCTAACCTGTTAGATAAGTGAAGTGCATTGCAGTAATCAAGTCTTGTGCTGCTGAAATTTGTGGATGCTTTAGAGAGATCCTAGTCACAGAATGCAAAAGATCAGGCAAAGACAGTAAAGGACTTTGGTGGGTCTGGATGCCAAAAGTGCTAGGGAATGGTGCATGACACGTAGCAATGGCAGAGAAAGAAAATTTATTTGTGCTTGTTATTAACAAAGTTTACTTTAGTCTCTGATGTAAGATCTAGCAAGCTTGGAAATGTAAGGCTACACTCCAAAATTTGCATTTCTTTGTGTTAATAAACAACTGGCTGGAGCTACAAAATTCCACCTCCTAGTGAGATAATCTGTTCTTAAAGTAAATAGTGGGCAGGGGACAGTTCAGGGGGAACCCTTGGGACGTCACCCCAAATCCAGTTTTAAGCTCAGTGGGAGCCAGTTGAATCATAGAGTTCAGGAGAGAGAAGACAGGCTTAGACTAAGAGCAGGACTTGTGGCTTCACCTCTGTACATAACTGGTTTTTGTTGCCAGTAAAACAGAACTGAACACTTCATGTCACACCTGCCTGTTCTGAGACTCTCCTCGTCCTGCAAGGGGGAAAAAAATAAAAAAATAATAAAAAAAAATGGCTAGGATCCATCCAGTGAGTATGGAGAGAACTACTTCTTAGTCATTTTCACTGCCCTCCTCCCAGAAATCAACAGGTGTGAATCTTGGATGTGTGTTTAATGAGTCATTGCTAATCAGGTGGCTGTTCTGTAGATGCATGTAAAACTGTGGCCTGCTCAGTCGAACTTTTAAAATGTGCCTGGAAATGCTCAGTGAATATTATGTAAAGTTTTTCCCCCAGACAGACATGGTCTGATGTCATGATTTGCTTTGCATTTGAACAGTGCTTACGCTATTATGCAACTAACAATAATATCTTGATGCTCTCATAATTCTGGTAACACTAATGAAACTCTGAATATTGAAGAGCATTTGGCCTAGGGTTTCTAAGTTTGGTTGTTGACTGAAATAAACTCTTTTTTTTTTTTTTTAACAATTTTAGCCATCCACTTTTCAATGCAGGGAATAATTTATTGTACTTACATCTTGACATTCTGTGACCTGGATTTCTGGTACAGGATCTATTCAGTTCAGTAAAGTTACAAACAAATTGTATGAAGATTTGTCACTCTCGGTGCAGAGAGCTGCCCTCTCTCTTTAGAATACTGTTTTTCTCGAAGTCATGACATCAAAGTTTTCTCTTGTGTCAAGTTTTCTTTAACTGAGGACACTGCTGTGCCTAACAATGGAGAAATGGTCACATCGTTTCCAGAAAGAAGCTTTTGTACTTTTATGCAGCGAGAGCACCACACAAGTATAATAGATTTGTTACCTCCTCCAGGTGCCTTTTTGTTACGGCTTGACATAACACAAATATAATAGAGTTGTTAGTACCTCCAGGTGCCTTTCTATTACTGCTTGACATAACAGTACCCTCTAGTGGTAAATATTTATTTATTTATTTATGATGTATTTGAAAGTGCCAGGGAAACAGAACTTGCAAGGCGATATTAGATGATAATTATTGTACTGGGATATCATTACCATACAACAGCTTTTTTTCCCCATAAAAAATTTGTTTGACACTCTTTCAGTGTTACTGATGGGCTCAAAGTAGTATGTTTTGTTAGTGGACCAAAGTTCTAGTTAGTACAACTCTAGTAAATTGCACATCTTTATTTTGGAGGTCTTGCAAGCTTACACATTCTACCTTTTTACCTCCCAAATACTCTAATTATATATTTTTTGTAGGTAACCTCCCATTTCGATTTTCTTACTACAAAATTCTTTTATGTCCATGTTGTTCCCTTGAAGCCTTTGATCAGTCTTGAGCAACATCACATTTATGACTCATTTGTTTTACATATGTTATTTGTTAGTTGATTGTCTTTAAGGATGCTCCAGAGTGATTTAGAATTTACTCCCACATTATATTTTACAAACTGCCATTGCAGCTGCATGGAATTTCTTTCACAACAGATGCAGAAACATTACCTCACATCAACTTTGTAAGTAACCAAGCGTACCAATATGTGCATCGCTGGGTGAGAAATCTTATCCATGGGAACATCTGCTCTGTGTTAGATTTCTGGACATCTGGGATAAGGAACGTTTGTAACTGTACAATATTGCTCCTCTTACATGCAATATCTATGTATTACCTGCCTACATTTAACTTTATTCTGCAGCTATTTGGAATTATTTTGAACCAAAGAGTTCAAAGTTCACACTGACATTTACTTGTGTATGCTGATGAACTGTGGCTACAAACAGTTCCCCGTGGGTGTACAGAATTTCTGAGAGTGTACTCATGGAGACATAACTTTCCACTTGCACTTTTACAGATCTAAATATACTTTAGATTCTAGTCTTAGCAAGCTACCCAACAACTATAGACCAAATTATACAAAGGCTCTCCAGAATGTCTTTACACTAACCCCTTTCCCCTCTGTTGAGCAAATCATCCATATTCCTGTCAGATTTACTAGGCTACATCTGCCTACATGAAAATGTAGTATTTCCATTGATTTTCCTCTTCTGATTTATTTTAGTTACTGTTAGATGAACAAGAAAACTACAAAATAAGCATGAGAAATTTAGTGGTTTTCTTGTTTGTTTGTTTGATTGGTTTTGTTTGTTTTTTTTTCCTTCTAGGTGCAACTAGAAAATAATACAAAAGATGTCTCCCCCTTCTTATTTAAGAAAATTACTTTTGCCAATTCTGTTGAAACCCAGTCTTACAAAGTCATGACTTACTAGAGAAGGTGACAATCTGGCAGGGGGTAAGATGATCATGGGGGGGCAGAAACCGTCCAACACAGATTTGACATGGCTTTTAGGAGAATGCCTTTCCATTCCCTTTGTTCTCCCTCAGACACTCAGTATTCTCCCCGTTAGTTGTGAGAAATGATAAATCAACTCTCTGACTGTGCTTCTGTGGGTGAATCTTTTCATGGACAGTGAAGTGTGGGAAGTTAGAAACATAGAATCATTTAGGTTGGAAAATACCTTTAAGACCATCAATTCCGCCATCCCCCTAACACTACACATCTACCATGTCCCTTAGTGCCATGTCCACAAGTCTCTTAAATACTTCCAGTGAGGGGGGGTCCACCACCTCCCTGAGCAGCCCATTCCAACACCTAACCACCATTTCCATGAAGAAATTCTTCAAGACATCCAGTCTAAGCCTTCCATGGTTCTAAACATGTTCCAGCACCTTGATGTCCTTCTTCTGGTGAGGGGCCCAAAGCTGAACACACTATTTGAGGTCTGGTCTCATCAGTAGCGAGGTCAGGGGGACTACCACTTCTCTGGTCCTGCTAGCCACAGTCTCTCTGACACTCTCACCACGTCTCTCTGACACACTCACTCTCAACACTCCCACCCCTCTTTGTGTCATCTGCAAACTTACTGATGGTGCACTCCATCCCCTCATCAATATCACTTATGGAGATATCAAACAAAACTGGCCTCAGTACTGAGCCCCAGTGGACACCACTGGTGACCACCCACCAGGAGAACTGACTTCCATTCACAACAACCCTTTGGGCCTCACCATATGGCCAGATTTGTACTGAGTGAACTGTACAGCTGTCCAACCCATGAGCAACCAGCTTCTCCGGAAGAATGTTATGGAAAACAATGACAAGTGCCTTGCTAAAGTCCAAGGAAACAACATCCACAGCATTTTGCTCATCTACTAAGCAGGTCACCTTGTCATAGAAAGAGATGACAGGGCCTGATTACCTGGTTGTCCTGTATGTGCCACATGGTCATAGAATGTTTTGGGTTGGAAGGGACCTCAAAGACCACCCAGTTCCAACCTCCCTGCCATGGGCAGGGACACTTCCCCCCAGACCAGGCTGCCCAAAGCCCCATCCAGCCTGGCCTTGAGCACCTCCAGGGATGGGGCATCCACAGCTTCTCTGGGCAGCCTGTGCCAATGCCTCACCACCTTCTGAGTGAAGAATTTCTTCCTTACATCTTTCAGTTTAAAGCCAATACTCCTTGCCCCATCACTCCACTCCCTGACAAAGAGTCCATCCCCACCTTTCCTGTAGGTATGTGAAGGCTGCTGTAAGGTCTCCCCAGAGTCCTTTCTTCTCCAGGCTGAACAATTCCAACTCCCTCAGCCTGTCTCCATAGGAGAGGTGCTCCAGCTCTCTGATCATCCTTGTGGCCATCTTCTGGAACTGGTCTAACAGGTCCATGTCCTTATACTGGGGGCCCCAGAGCTGTACACAGCACTCCAGGTGTGGTCTCATGAGAGCTGAGCAGAGGGTGACAATCCCCTGCCTAGCCCTGGTGGCCACATTGCTTTTGATGTGGCCCAGGGTACGGTTGGCTTTCTGGGCTGCCAGCACACGTTGATGGCTCATGTTGAGCTTCACATCCACCAACACCCCCAAGCCCTTTCCCTCAGGGCTGCTCTCAATTTATTCTCCACCCTCCCTGTATTTGTGCTTGGGATTGCTCTGTCCCAGGTGCAGCACCTTGCACTTGGCCCTGTTGAACTTCATGAGGTTCACATTGGTCCACCTCTCAAGCCTGTCCAGGTCTCTTCTCTCCAGTGATGGCACTCAAGATGATCTGCTCCATAGTCTTTCCCAGCACCAAGGTTAGACTGAGATGCCTGTAGTTCACTGGGTCCTTCTCCCTGTCCTTCCTGTAGATGGGCGTCACATTTGCTAACTTCCAGTCAACTGGGAATTCCCCTGATAGCCAGGACCTACGATAAATGATGTAAATGGCTTGGCAAGCACTTCCACCAGCTCCTTCAGTACCCTTGGTGGATCTTATCTGTCCCCATAGACCTGTGGGTGTTCAAGTGCTGTCATAGGTTGCTAACCACTTCCCCTTGGATTATAAGGTACCTCTGAGAATGCAATCAAAAGGTGATCGTCATTTGTCAGTCATAATCTCTAAATCAGTTACCATTTAACCTGTTGTTAGATGGCTGCATTTTTGCTCTGTTCTTATAGGCACTTACCCTCTTGCTTGCCTTTTCATTAGGATGGACATAATTCAGGGCAGGGCTAGTGATCCACACTCTGTTTACTCAGCAGCAGGCTCAGTGGGACTCAACCTTTAGTACATCAGAGGCAAAAACTCAAAAGACAGGCTAGAAATGATCCTTTAGACTTGTATTTCTACTTCTTCCAAAGAAGTATGAAGACTGAGAAACTTAGTCAAGGAGGTGCAGTAATCAGTCTCTTCTTCATATCTTGTAGCATTTCTTGGTGTTCTTTCTTCTTGAAAGCTCAGAGAAGGAAAATCTGGTGAGTATGTATGCTCCACTGTTTTTAGGTACATTTATCATTTGACAGATATCATGAGTAAGTATGATCTGTACCTCATTTCAGTTACAATGTATGGTGAAACACCAAGAGCCCTTTGTTATCAGAAGGAAGAAAGTGCATAGTATAAAGCAGTGGCTTACTGTATTGTGATAGATAACACCATGAATTTATGTAAGGCACTGGATGGTAGTCATTTTAGTCCACCTTCTTGCTGGGCATTGCTTTAAGCACCAGAGCCCAGTTCTTCAAGACTTACACAGGGACCCAAGGATTTACTTCAGGTTCTGTGAGATACTGGGTCAAAGTTACAAAGAGTTCATTTATGAGCTTGGGACACTCACTAGAACCTCAAATGTGTTTACAGGACTACTTCGGGTTTCAAATTGTTTTCAGAGTTTTAATATAAGATAAGGTCAGTTGTAGCAAAGATTAATTCTCTTATTTTTGAGAAGGCTTTAAGGGGCATTGTGTCAGAGCTAAGTTAATAGCTTGCATTTTTATTGTAAAAGTGCCCAAGATATACTTGGTGTGTTTAAAAAAAAAAAAAAAAAGGCTAAAGGAAAGGGGCAGCATAGAGTTGTAAACTAAGAGAAACAGAGACAAGTTATTTCAGCTGGTTACTCATGTCTTTGGTTCTTTGCTACCACAAAGAACAGCGTCTCCGTAATTTATTAGACATGCTCAGTGCTGTTAAAGGAAAATGAAAAGAATGTATTGAAAACATAGGTGGAAAGGATTTAAGTTGTGGACACTACCACTAATTACCTTTTAAAGCATTTTGTCTATTTTACTCACTGTTCAAGTCACCCCAGGCACATCCTGAAGAAGTGCCTTCACATAGTGCGTGGATACCTATCTTCAATTTCACCATTCCACTTGCTACACAGGAAGATATTTTTTGTCTAAATCTAACCATATTGAAAAAAAAAAAAAAAAAAAAAAAAAAAAAAAAGTAAACTAGATCACTTCAAGATCACTTGAAATCCTCTCAGCAATACTACTTTTCAAAGGAACAACATAAGAGAAAATTCTTCTTGAAAAAATCCCACCAGAGGTCATAAGGCAGAACTATTAAAAACTTTTCTAACAGTAATACTGTTTTGAAGAATGTTAAATACAAAGTTTTGTTTTGTTTTGTTTTGTTTTGAAAATTCCTACTGCTATCATTCACTCAGCTTATGAGTCTTCTAAAATGTAAATCCAGTTAAGTGCACCTATTGAGAAGTAGGAGTTTTGTGGATGAAAGAAGTCATAGATACAACTGGGGCAAATCCTACAAGCCTAAAGCAGATTCACAGTTCATCCAAAGCCAATTATTTCTTGCTAACCACCCACTCTCTTAAAACCCCAGAAGAGAAAGCTTCACACACGCTCACACTAAATCTGTTGTAAAAAGTTAGTATTTTCCTGCCACATCCTGCTTTCTATGTATTCAGTCAAGCAGTCTGACTGAACTCAGTGGGACCTCCAGCACGCATCACACAAACAGGACTGAACACGTAGCCAGCCTCTGTTTCTGTACATATGGAATTAACTCATTTCAAGCAGATGGGAGTGTCAGAATAGTCTGTGCTTCACCTCTCTCCAGAAGGCTGCTGAGCAAAGACAGAACTTACGAGTCATGAGCACCCTTGTTAATTCCTGCTAATGTAACCTTGAGACAGAACAGGAACAAGAATGCATTGATGCAAATTGTTAATTCTTCTTTTTTTCTAACTCCTGCCAACTTCCCAGAAAGAAACTGAATCAGTTTTAGCACTGTCTCACAGCAGAACACCCTAGACAGGTGTGTCTGCCTTTGCCAGAGGCGTGTACAGAGAAATTCTTCAAGAAGTTTCCAATGCTAGCTAGTACAAGTCAGTTTTTATTTTATTTTATTTTATTTTATTTTATTTTATTTTATTTTATTTTATATTTTTATTTTTACACAGACTGTAGGAATGCTCTGAATGTAACTGATGGAGCTCAGTTATCTGTATGAAAAGTGCTAGGACAAACAGATGTGCTATTTTTTCTTGGCAGTGGTGCTCTGCACCGATCTTCCAGCATGACATTGAAGGCATGATCAGATATTCATATCCTTATAAAAGTCACAATGGTTGAAGGATGGAGGGGAGGGAACTTCTGCTTCTCCACTGTGCCCTTCAGCCATCTGTGTCTTCCCTTCAATATAAAACTAAATGTCTGGATCTCTTGGACAAAGAGATAGTGAAAGTACAGAGAAAATTGGGTGGCAGTGCTCTCTGCAAGTTCAAAGCCTAAACTGGGCTCCAAGGCATAAGTTTTAAATGTACATTTCATAACATTTGGAGGCAAAAGAAGTTCAAGCTATCACTGAAATTAAGGGAAAGATCTTGCTGAACCTCATGTGTTAAAATGTCACTTAGGCATACAAAATAATCATTGTGTGTCTGTAATGCAGTTCACTCACCCAAGTTAAAGGGATTCCATCATAAAAACCCTGCAAAACTATATAGCATAGACAGATATGCAGTGTGATACTCCCTTCCTTCTAGAATTGTTACGGAAAATAGGCTGTGACATGGAAGAGCCTTATCCTGGTTACAGTGACACACGGGAATGCACACTTTCAGGTTCCTGAAGTATTTCTCAGGTGGTTGGAGAGGTATTCAACCTCCAGTAAGCTCCCTCGCGGTGCACTGGATGTGGGCACCAATAACTGCCTAATGCATACCCTGCTGTGACTTATTTCTGTAATTAGTTGTATGGAGCAGCAGGCACAAGAGAGCTGTGGCAGTCCTGCTGACTGTTATTAATTATTAAGCATGTTTCCTTGGATGTGTACATGCCCTTGAAGCTGCAAGCCTTCTTTTAAAGCTTTGGAAAACTTGTTTTTGTAACATACAGTGCCTTGATTTTTCCTTTTCTATAAGTTTCCTTTTTCCATTTATATAGATGATCATTATTCCTTTAGCATCTTGCCCTGTGCTAGAAATATGGGCCCTTTTTCACAGGTAGCTCTCCTAAAACCAGAGGGAGAAGGGGCCTGACCTGAGGAGTTCACAATATAGTGAGATAAAACAGGATAGAGGAACAGGCACAGAAAGAATTGCCCAAGGTCATGTAGTAGAGCTGGAAATGGAACCTGACTGTGTTGTCTCCACCTCACAGGCTATCTTGCTTGCCAGCTTTGCACAGTCTCACTGAAACAGAGCTACCCATTTGGACCTGCTTTGAAATGGCTTTTCTGGCATATCATTAACAAAGCAATGCCTGGTTATATTCCTTCTACTGACATCACAACAAATACTGAAATCTGGTCCCTCCTTCAGTGCTGTTTTTCACCCTCTCTGAATGTTGCTTCTGTCTCAGCCCTCGCTCATCCTGTTGTCAACATCCACATGTAGGACAACAGCACCTATTGGGGGCTTTCTGAAAAAAAAAAAAAAAAAAAAAAAAGTGACGTGGAGAGCCAAAACTGCGATGCAGCACAGGTTATGATTTTTGAATAATATGGTATGCAAAAACAGCCACCTGTAATCTCATGCTTCAGATAGCATTAAAATAATTTACAGTAATTAAATGCCTGCAAAACTCAAAATTGTACATAATTTTAGGCAGCAGTAAGAGTGTTGCACCTTTAAAAACAGTGGGAAATAAAAATAGCAAGTATTCTGCTTGGCACAGGTGATCTGACCTTGTCTGGAGCTAGCCTCAGCATATAAAATGAAGTAAGAATGTAGCAGGAGTCTTTTTAATTAATCGCCTTGTTTACTTTGGCCCTTCTGTTCTTTATATGACTGTGTATATGAATGTAAAAGGGGGAGGTTGCACCTTAGTCAATATGTTATTTAGTGAAGTTTTGCTATTTTGTCAGCTTAGTTTTCATGGCAGTTGTACTGACTGTTAATTTATTACAGCCTTATTAAAAAGGCTTCACTTTGAAGAATTAGATAATGGCTTCGTTGTGACTTTTTGTTTTGGTTTGATATGGGTTTGCTGGCTTTCTTGAAAACAAAAACTTCTAAGACATGCATTATTAAGACATCAAAAAGAATGAAGAAATTACACTTGACACTTGGCTTAGTCACACATTTTTCTAGCCATCTGGATTTCAGTCTCCTGTTATAATTAGTGTTCTCCATTTACCAAACTATTTTGAGATTTGCTACTATGAAAGTTATAATTAGCTATTGCTTTTACCTTTTCCCTTGTATTTTTTTTTTCATGTGATACACACGTAAGCTACTGGTCTTCAGAATCCACAGCCTGAGTACACCAGCCTCACTACTGCTTCAACATGGAAATGTAATTGAAATTGAAATTAAAATAGCCCCATAACAAGACTGCCTGCTCACATGTTGGCGTGACCAACATTGAAAAAGTTCTGCATGTATGATATAGGTTAGGAAGGAGCCTGGAAAGACTGCTTACTTTCATAGCTGAACACAGGTCAGTCAAGCATAGCAAAAAACATGACAAAAATAAATAAAAATCCTTTGCCATTATACAACGCTAAGCTAACTCAGACTAACGGAAGGATAATCATTGACATCTCCTGCATGCAAGCAGAAGAGGCCCGCTGTAGTAGCTGTATCAGTAGAGGACCGTGTTGCCTTTACAAAGAGAACCACAGCACCTCAAAAGGTCAGATACTTTTTAGCTGCTCTTGTAAAAATAATAGGGCAGAGGACGCGGTATAGGCTCACCTTTGGTGTACTGGCTTCATGGCAGCTCCCTCTCTAGCCACGGGCTAGCACCTTGGGAGAGAGGCTGGCAGTGGGTCCGTCAGTCTGTCTGTCTGTAGACCAGATGGATTTTGAGTAGTGGGGACTCTAGGGGCAGCTATTGGAGTGCTGGTCCCATCTCAGCTTTTTTGCCTTCTACAAAACTTCTTGGAGTCAGCAGCACAAGATAATAGCAAGATGTACTTAGCAAGCAATAGCAAGCAATAAAGACATAATTACTGCTGCTCTCTGTTATATTATATTAATATCTATTATAATATCTATAATATTATATTAATATTATATTATGCTCTCTAAAATATGAGTGAGACAAAATTACACTAGCTGCTTCTGAATAAAACTTGTCTAACATAGCGGAGGTCTGTGGATACGCCATATCAATCACCTGGAAGGGAAAATGGAGGGTTACACAAAGAAAGGAGGCAGGGCATTTGCTTTCTTAGCCTATTTTAGCATCTTTGGCTGGGTGGGGAGAAAGGAATCCTGCATATTAGAGGACAGGTGTATTCCAATGCACGAGTGAGCTGCAAAGAAGGCTGCTGCGTTGACACTTGTTTGTTTTAATGGTCAGTATGCATGCATATGGTTTTCTTTCTTGAAGTGAAAGTAATGATGTGTCTAGAAAAACTGAACAATCTGTCTGTTGGCTTACATGACCATGAGGGCTGTGGGTGTTCTGAAAGGCTGAAATCTGAGGCTGAAGGCTTCAGTGACCTGCTGCTCTGGGAGAGAGCTTGTTTCCAACAGCAGCAGGACCTGGAGGAGCCGGGCTCAGAGGACACACAGCTGAACCTCAGAATCCAGATAACAAACAGTGGCTGGAGGAAGATGTAGAGGAACCTGCAGCCCAAGGGCACTGAGGGGTGCTCGGTGCCTGACCAGCACCAGTGGGCTCCCAGGTGCTGGCAGTGGCCACACTCACCAAGTCCCATGGGCAGATCTCTGTGCCAACAGGCGTCTGATGGATGTCAGGGCACAGCCTTAGGCAGCTTTCTGCTGTAATCACAGCTGCTGGATACAGGCTCCCTTTGGCTTAATGAGGGGTAATAGTTGATAATCCTGTAGCATCTGCTAGGTAACAGAAAAAAATCTCTTAACAGATTCTCCTGGATTTTTTTTCTCCTTGTTTTAGATTAGTTTTAACATCCATTTTATTACCTGGTTTTGCAGACTGATTTCTTTCAGCCCAAGCGTGCACAGAAACCCCAAACTAGTATTCCAAAGCATCAGTTTTATAAAATCCTTGCATATTGGGTTTTGTTCTGATTTTAGTGAGGTTAATAACTAATACTTCTGTAAAGTTTTCCCATTCTGTTCTGATCCTGCACATCTGACAGTGTTTGTCTTTTATTTTCTAGTTTATTTCTGGTAATAAATATTTTTCCATAAAGAATATTCTTAGACTTAAGTCATTGTTCAAGCTTTAGCATCACAACTGTCTTCTTTTGCTGTGTTTCATTGTGACTTATCAACTGACTTCCTTTTTCCAAAAATAAATCATTTTGTTTTATATTTGACACAATCCTCCTAGTATTTGGCATTATTTCATTGTGCTGGGGTTGTCCTTATGTTAAGGTATCTTACTTTCTCTCAAATTTCTCTTTTCTTGAATTTCTATCAGATCTTCTTTTAACTTGCTTGGCTTATATTCTTGTTTTGAAATATTTTTTGCTGTATTATATTTTTGAAGTTCAGATAACCATTGCAGTCAGCTTAGGACATATTCTCACAATTTTCCTTTGACCTTGTTATTAGAATACCACATAATTCATAAGACAGCCATTCTGATTGCTGGCACATTTCCCTTCTCTTCCCTTTGATCTATAAAATTACTGTTCTGCAAGCTGACCTGTCAAGCAATTCCTTATAAATAAAATGTGCTTTTCGAAAACAGGTTACTGCATGGATCAGAAGGCTGAAGATGTTGGCCTTTCCCAGTGGAAGTGTTCCCAGTCTGGGTTTTCTCTGGAACTGTGGCTGGAGGAGGCAACAGCTATGTGGATGTGTAGCAACAGGAACCCTTTGACTGATCAGGCCGTGTTTTCCGCACCACTTTGAAGAAGTTTGTCCGCTGTTAACAAGAGGCATCTATTCGCTTGGAAGCCCCCACTTCTGGTGAGCTGTTGTTCAGCTTCTGCAGGAGCGCTGCATGGTCCTTTGATGCCTGCGGGCATGTCACACAGCCGCATGTGCCCCTGTGTGTGTGTCTGGTGGTGGTGGTGTCCTTTCCTTTTGCAATTGCTTGTTCTGACTCGCTTCTAGGAAAAAATGGAACTAGTACAACCACTGCTTCTACTTCTCTGCCAGATCCCTTCTCATGCTAAGATGATTAGGTTTATTTGCTTCAGCTTTGCATGCTCAAAATGAAATTAGGCAAGCTATTTTGGTGACAAATGTCAGGATAAATCCTATACTGCCTGTACTTTTTGAATACAGTTACTAATGGAGCCATTGTTTGATTTACACAATAATAGGATTACTTAGGATGCCTCTTCAGAATGGAGTGTTGCCCCAAATTTTTACAGAGTGAGCAGAAAGAAAATATTTATTGATACATCAAAATAAAAAAAGATCTGATATTCAGAATCTATAGGGGTGTAACAAAAGGCCACTACATTATTTATTTATTTATTTATTTAAAAAAGAGAATTATGTTAAAAATTGACTAGCTTACTGATTCTAAAACCTGTACTTTTGTCCTTATTTTAATTTTCCCTGTTTTGATTTGGAAGATTAATGCAATTTTTATGTATTTATTTTTTAAATGAAAGAGAGGATTAACCTGTATATATACGTTGCACAGCACTTTTCTTTTTCCTGACTGAGTCTGATGTGCTGTTGAAGCTTTTGATGGACTCTGTCTAACAAAACTGATTTTCATTTCCAGTGAGGGATTCTCAGCTCCTCCCAGAACTGGATGAGAACAAGGCTGAACAGCTTGGTAGGTAGCAAAGAGGAATGCATGCCATCTGCCAGGTAGATTTCCCTGCAATCTGCCTTCAGAAGCAGTATAAGCAACACCAAAACACGAATGGCCACCTGATGCATGTTGTAGTACACTGAAATGATAAGGCTTGAAAAAAAAAAAAAAAAGTGTTAGTTGAACCAAGACACACAGAAAAAAAAAGCCTTGTAACAGCATCCTGAGGGAAACTGGAAAAAGAACCTACATTTTGCTATTTGTACAGTCAGTCTGGTACTGTCAAGTGTAAATCTTCACGAGCACAGGGAGACACAGCAAAGGTGAAAACGATAAGGACTGGGTGGTAGAAGTTAAGCCTCTAGCAACAATTGTTCTCACTCGTGTGACTGACTGAGGGCTGCTTTCAGCTATTATGAACATTTGTTTTCAGAGAATGACTCAGTATCTAGCTGTAAGTCATAATGTATTGGTCTTCCCTCTGCTGCTCAAGGGTTTAAGAACTACCTGGGAAGCTCCCAGCCCACTTGATGCCTGCAGCAACTTGCTCAGCCACTGACTAATGTGTAATCTTTACATATACATTTTCACAGGTATTAATTCAAGTGACTGTCACACAGGCAGCAGAGCTGCTGAACGGCAGCTGAACGTTACATTTATCTCTGCATATTGCTTTGATGCATGGGACCATGTTTATGGCTTCACAGAGATGCCCTATGGTGAGATGTTTTGTGTATGATATTTTTTTCCAGAATATAGAATATTTTTTCCAAATATAGAAGTTGTTCTTGAAAAGCTGAGTTAGTCCTCTAGGAAACAGGAAGAAATAAGTGATACAGCAGGTCAGCCTGCAGATCATCTGCCAAGACAGAAAACTGGCTTTAATTTACGCTTCCAGTGGTGTCAGGTCTGAAAGTCTATTAACATTCAGAAAACGAAATGAGTTGTGGACAGCTGCCAAAGAAGAGGCCTATGATTCAGCCAGAGGATTGCATGCACTGGTTTGCATCTGTGTTGGAAGGAATTCATGACAGCTAAAGTGCTGCAGTATGGAGCCATGCATACTGAAGGTAAAAGTGAGTGGGTTCAGCATCTGCTATGCAAGCAGCAAAATGAGAGTTCCTGATCCCTTAGCAAAATGGGTGGGCAGGTAACCCACCTGGAGGGTGGGAAACCTCTCAACCACCAAGGCTTATGAAGCAGATTTTATATATCATTGAAATACATAAGAAACTTCCTTTTAGTTACTTCCTGTCAGAGATAAGGGATCACAAGGAAGATTTTTGAAATGAATCATCTCTTTTTAAATGCAGATAGCTGAGCACACCTCTAGGAAGCATCCTTTCTGATGTGAAGGCTACTTTTCCCCTCAGCAAAATGTGCATAGTTTGCCTTTATAAACTCCCTTGACCACTTTTGGTATTTCAGCAGAAACAAGCCCTTTGTACACCTCTGAGACCAGAACCTACCCTATGCTCTCTCATGCCCTGTAAGGCAACTTGTTACCCTTCCTGCTTGCTCAGTGAGCGTGTTCCCAGATTCCAGAGCCATCAGATCATGCGGTGGTGCCCATGTCTCCAGCCACAAACCCATGCTGATGCAGCAATGATGAGAAAGAGTTCTTCCTGTACTAAGAGCCAGGCTGATGAAAGGGCTCCTGGCCTCATTCTGGACGCCTGTGGCTTCTAATCAGATGAAATAGAACAACTGTGAGAGACCTCTCAACCCCACTGTTGTCTTTTGTGAACACTTGCAGTAACAAACCCACTAGAGCAGACCGAGAGGAGGCAACCAGTCAGCCACAGATAGTGAGCCTAAAAGCAGACACTGGAAAACCTGCTGCCAGTCCAGGGGCCTCTCAAAGGGCCTCTGCAGGGATGCCCTCCCTCTGTGAGACATGGCAGTGAGATTATCTGTGGACCTAAAGAAAGAGCGAAAGAGTAATGCTTTGATTCAACGTGTGGTCAGTGTGATAATGAATCTCTCCTGGTGCTGTAAGTATTCCCCCCCAACAAGAAGGGCACTGTCCTGGCAGGCAATGGCATGTCCTGGCAGGCAATGGCATGGCTTATTTTCCTGATTTGTTAATTGCCCCTTTAAACAAACAAACAAATAAATAAATCTTTCTCTTTTGGGAACATACTTCACGATAGTAATTGCCAAAAAAAAATGACAGCCTGCAAAGCAACTGTCTTTGCCACACTCTTTCAAAGAATTTCCCTTACTGTGAACCACTCGGCATTTATTAACCCTTTCCTGTATCAAAGACCAATTACCTTCTTAATGACCTTTTCTCATCCTTACCCTTTAGCCAAGTGCAAGAACCTAAATGTATCCACCCAGCTTTATATAAACCCTACAGAAGTAGATGTCCAAAATTAAGAAGTCATATATTATATAAAGAATAGCAAAGATACTACATTTTCATCTTCTCCACTGGGATCAATGCTTGCTAACAGAAGGACATTCTGGGGCTGGCTGAGTTACAATTTTACGTGCTCAGCTCTTAGCTGAAGTATTAGAGTAATTTCTAACTTTCCATGTAATGTAACCACTGATTTCATTCCAGGGCTGCAGTGAGTAAAATCAGAACCTAATTTTCAGATAACTTTCAAAGACAGTGATACAACAGTAGTATGACAAATACTGAATACAGTCAAAAATGCCATAAATGGTATCGTTATTGAATGTTAGATAGTTATAAAAAGTTAGTAAATACACCAGTGTTTACTATATGTGACTTTTTAGGGATTATTTGCATTGCTCCTTCTTTTCTAGCCCATGAATAAAGCCATCTGCTAACTATAAAATCTGAATTAGTTTCCATAAGGAGATGAGCTACAACTTTAAAACAGCAGTTAGGTATATCTGCTTTTGCTAGAAATCACTACAGAAAGGATTTTGCTTTCAGTAACCCTGCTTAACAGCTTGTAACTTGCCACAGCATCACTGCAAAAATAAATCACCTGCTAGCAAAGGAAACACTGGAAATTGTATAAGGTTTCTCTTCCATTCTTGCTGTTAACTTTGTCTTATTTTAGGTAGATGAATCATAATGTCTTCCTTTCGAAATTTTTGTCTTCATATAATACATGCTCCAGTTGTAGTTCTTACTCACACTTTGGCCACATCAAGTCCCATAAAATGGCTAATTAATTCTGTGCTCTGATACCTATCTTCTCTACCACCTGTGAAATTGAATATTTATTGTTGTCAATGCCTAAGAAATGAGAAGCTTTGGACTTATCAAAGAGAAAACGACACACAGGACTTTTAATGACTCTTCATGTATTTATGTGCTGCAGATCACGATACATAGTAAGAGCCCATTATAACTGGCTTCGCTAAATTTTCACACAGAGGTCAGATAGTCTCGATCCTTTTGCCAAGGAATGAGGGAGGAAAGCATTGCACCCTCCTCCCTGCATACCTGCCTGAAGGCCAAGGACACAGCAACCTTGATAGTGTTACACTGACAGCTCATTTGAAAAAGCCAGCAAAGGAGCTTTTGAAAACAGACCCTAATTTTAAGAAGTTAGTGGAATGTTTTGAAGAGAGAAAGTAGCCTTCCCTTACTCTCTCCCTCCCTCACTTGGATTTTGTCTCTGACTCAGCTGACAGTTATGCTTTTGTATGAAAGCCAGGGGAACAGACCAGCTGAAGTGGGAAACTGGAACTCTGTGTCCAAGTATCAGGGCAATTTGCTGCAGCACTACACTCATAAGATTCACTTTTTTAAAGCAAATATGAATGGCAGAAAAGATCTGCATCATGAACCTAAGATCAGGCTGTATATTCTGTACCTGTACCAGAGGCTCCAGGGGACAAGACTGGGACAGCTTGTACTCAGCCTGTTTTTATGAACAAACAGCCTCACAGGTGATACAAGTTACAGCAACCAGAACAAAGGCAATTGTGGTCAAACACAAATTTTGTTAATGCAATTCTTATTTCACTGAAACCTCTTGCTAAACACTGAAAATAAAATCTTGCTGCTCTGCAAGACGTTTGTGTGATGGAACTGCTATACTCTTGTGAAATAACCTGACAAAGTTGCATAGGAAATGGCAACTGTTAAAGCTTTTAGTTAAGGCACATAGAAAAACATTACACATATGAATTTTAGAAAGCCACAGGAGGTGTAGTTGTCAAGTTTGTAAGTTTTAAGTCTGATTTATCCCAGTACAGTTCATGAGAAACTAACAGTTTTATCATATTTAAAAAGTGTTTCTTTGTTCATATTATTCAAAAGCTAAACCCTTACCTTTCTGAATCCTTCTAGTGTCTTTGAGATGTTTAAAAACATTGGAAGCAAAGATGCTTAAATGATTAGACTACACCATGGATGTAGCCTTCAGCAATTTGTAACACTTGGACATTCTTCATTCACAACAGAAGAAATGTCTTTTCTGTCATAACAGAATAAATATATTTCATTTTTTAATCTGAAATAGTCTTGAATGATTCTCTCCCTATAGGGTTTATGGTTTTTAGTCTATTAAATCAAGAGGCAAGAACAAAGCATTTACCATTATGTTTACTTAAAACTGTCACTTGGCTTCAAATCTGTCTCTGATGCATGTTGAATTGGATATAACAAGATGTAACCACAAAGAAAACACATCCTACATATTCATCACTGCTTCAGTCGTCAAAGTCATACTCAGTAACTCTTGAATTTAATACTCATCTCCTGGCCTCAAGTTAATAACAATAAACTCCCCCTCTAATTTTGAAATAATGGAAGGCTCTCCTTTATCTACTGATTAGTAAGAAATAAGGAAGAGACTTTGATGTCCTCCCCTTGGAATTGTTGTAATATTTTAGCTTAAGCCTCCTGACCTGATTTGTAGGGCTTCAGGTCATGAAGGATTAAAATTTTCTCATAACTGAAAACCAGTTCTCTGCTGCTAGCTCCTTTTGAGATTCTTCTCTTATCTCCAAGGTCAGGTAAAGACATCAAGGGAATGGAAATATGCTCTGTCTATGAGATTGCTCAAGAGGACCTTGTAGTGTTCTCCCACATAAAAACTTCATTTATATCTTCTTAATTTAAGCAATGTGCTCAGGCTCAGAAAAAAATAGCGAAGTAACAGCCTCCAGCAGCTACAACAAACTGGTTGTACTTATCTAATTTTCAAGTTGTTTCAAACATCTTTCATTGCTTTGATTAATTTTAACAACTGTTTTCACAAGACGCTATTGCTCCAGAGCAGCTTTCTCTCCCTGTTATGTCTAGTTTAGATTTTCATGCCCAGTGAGTTATTTGCAAGATCCACTTCCTGTTTTCCTTCAGAAATTAAGGAGGATTTCCTATACAGATTAATTCTTTGTCATTGCTTTGTTCTCATTACACTCACTGTTAAGGGAATATTTCCTTTCCCCAGATGATACAGGCATGTAAATAAGGTCTTTATTTATTTGTCTATGCATCACAGACTGGTATCCCTCAGTTAGCTCCTAAGGAAGTTATGCTGTGCATTCTGTCCCTTTTGTGCTGTTTTTTTTTTTTTCTTCTTCTTCTTCTTTTTTCTTTTTGTTTGTTTGTTTGTTTGCTTGTTTTTGTTTTTGAGATCATTTTGGAACATGAAGTTATTGTTTCTGTTACATTTAAAATACATATATATAAACCTAGCTTGTTATTTCCTCCAACTGTTAAGAGAAATCGGTGGAAACAGCTGTACAGATTTCGGTGGGGTTTGTCTTCTATCATCTTGCTCCCTAAAATAGTTCAGTAACGACCTCGTCCTTACCACTCAGAAGCACCCCTGCATGGACAAGCTCTGTGTTGGTGCCTCACTCTCATTTTTCCTACTGAATCACCCAGAAGAGAGGCGCCCTGCAGCCCCAGCATGGCAGCCCCTATATCACGGGGAGGATCTTTGACAGAGAAAAAAATACTTAAACATTATAAGTCTCTGAGCACACATGCTTCATTTCTTCAGGCTGTTGCTGAGACTCAAAGGTTTTATAAATTCGTGTAACTACCTTGATTGCGCAGCACGACTGAATTACAAACAGGCATATGAATACAAGATGTTTTCTTGCAAACATGGCATTTATGCATTAAACAGGAAAATCACAGCATAAGGCCTTGAAAGACACACAGATTTCAAAATTCCCTAGATAACAGAGAAAGTTCTTTGCAAAGCTATATTACCAAAACACAGGGGACTGTTTGGTAAAGGAAAATATTTGTTGTCAGGTCAAAGCACATGCATTTTAATTGTGAGTATGATACACAAACAGATTTCACATATCATTTATTCTTTGTTCACACCATTAAAAAGAGAAAGGACTGGAATTACTGCAAAAGCTGTAATGAAGTTACCTACAGTTTCTATCTTAAAGCTCTTTCTTCATTTTTCTATCCGTTTCTGAATCTTTAATACATTACTATAAAACTTCATTTGTTTCTATAATCAATTTATTTTGTAAGACAATTTCTAGAGTGTGGCATGTATATAAAAAAAATGCTAAAAATATGGTTGAATTGCAAAAGATTTATTTTTATTTTTATTTTTATTGTTATTGACAGCCAGTAACAATGTTTAAAACTGACATTGGTCTTGCAGTGGAAAATGCGGTCCCTAACTAGATAATGAATTCCAACAGAATCCTGTATTTTTTAGCTGTACTTATCCTAACTTGGGATATTTGCAATTCCACATTTTTGTGTGCAGAGCAATAATCAGGGGATACTTACAGTTAAGCCAACTGTTTCTGAGTAAAAACCCAAGTGACCTTGATACTAACCGTCCCAGTGTAACAAAATATCTGAGCTGGCTGAGCAGTGAGTGACGCGTCATGGGGAGTTGCCGTAGTTCAGAGGTGTGGAGGACAAACGTACTCAGCTGAACTGTGAATCAGAGGGAGGCACTCAGGGCAGTGGGTGGCAAGAATGTGCTTCTAGGGCACAGCAGATTCTACAAAGTGAAATGTTTTACACAAATCATCTAATTTGTCCAACAGAGTCAAGTATTATATGACTAGGAAAAAGTTAGGACGCCTCTGCTGCTGGCAGGTAAATCAGAACCACAGACTCTAGGAGAAACTTAATGAAGTAATGATTGTGCTAAAGGAACATGAATTAATAGTATGGTCTCTGTTCTGCACAAGGATCAACGTGTGACCAACTTTACATATCCCTCTTCCACTGTTTGTATTCTAGTGTTACAGAACAAAATTAAACCGTGTTCCTCTACTGCTTTTTGGTGCTAGCAGCTGGTTAATTGATTTATATTTTGAACAAAGTTGCAGAATTGATCTTGCCTGGCTTTGAAGAGAAAGGAGACTCTTTTGCTTTCCAGTTTCCCATCCTGGTTCATAGCAGGACTACACAGTTTTATACCATCACAGCTGAGCACAGGCACCCTGCACTACAGCAAAGAGAATGTGGGAGGGGGAAGAACTGCTTCTGCTGCCAGGGTTTTGTCTTCTGCTTGTAATTTGCCTGCTCATCTTAAACATGGATGGGGGGAAGCTTAGCTAACAAAATCATGAAGAGTGCAACCACGGCACATGAGAGCACTGATCATATCCCTAACTTCCCAAACCTTTTGTTTCTTTAGCTTAGTATAAATCATAGCATCCCAAACCATGTATTCCTGGAGGGTCTTCAAAACTCCATGGGTCTCGCTGAGCCCTTAAGTACACTTGCCATGATGGGAAGGTCCTCACAGTGCCCTGAGTAACATCACAAGAGCACCTTACACTGGTGCTCAGTGCCTTCTTCTCTAAGCCTCTTCGTATTTTCATCTCTGCCCAACATGATGCATTAGTAAGGGCTATCAAAGCTCTGTCCACCTGTTTGCAAAACAGATTGCTTCCCTTTGTGAGAGCATTGTGTTGTGGATGCCAACAAAGCAACCATGCACACAGATAGTAAGGAGTAACTGATAGTGTCATTAACTAGGACTGGTTTGACTATGCCTTGATGGTGTGCTGAATGCAATTAACCAGACCTTAGTTAACTTAGGAGCTGGAGAGAGGGGCTCTATGCATCAGAAAGAGTGGTTAGCCATTGCAATGGGTTGCCCAGGGAGGTGGTGGAGTCACCATCCCTGGCAGTGCTTAATGAAAGGTTGGACGTGGTGCTTAGGGACATGGTTTAGTGGGTGACATTGGTGATAGGGGGATGGTTGGACCAGATGATCTTGGAGGTCTTTTCCAACCTTAATGATTCTACAGATATTCAAAGGTTCCCATTTATTTTGAAAAGCCAAAACTTGATCTTGTTTGAGACACCTGATAAAGTTCAACTATAATACAACAATTTAACCCAAATTATTTGTGGAGATAAGGTATAATAGCTGTCTTCACACAGATCTGGTCTATGTTATTTATTATCTTCTAAGAGTACTCTGTTGTATTAGACATTATAAAAATATGTAATACAGTGTTTTTCCCTCTGCTGTGAAGGAACTGATAGTTGTTACCTTTTCCAGCAAATCTAATTGCAGAAAGTGTTCCTAACACAATTAATTATTAATCACAATTAATATTTCCATAAGAACAGCTAAAATACAAGATGTAGGGGAACTGATTATTAATATACATTGGATTAAATCTAATTGGTGAGCGTAGCAGAGGCTACGCATACATGGGAGCTTTATGCGTACTTAAGCTTACTCATTCATCCTTCATCCTTGGTTCTGGAAAAACACTTGAATCATTCAAGGATATTTAAATACCCTGGGCTTTTCCAGGAAATTTTGGAGCATGGTATATAGGCAAAAGCAAGAGAGAGCAGAGACAGATGACTAATGCCAGTGCAAAGTGTGAAAAAAATACAGGGATATGAGCAAGGGAATGGAAATCAGTTATCAGAGTTGTCAGCAAAGCAAGAGTTCAAACATTCATTTTTAAATAAAAGCAATTGTGATTAAATATGACCTTCATTTTAGGCAATTCATCAAGGTAAAACAGTCAGAAAAGATGTAAATGCTTCATATGGTAACCAGGCTCCTGCTTGTACTTGTTTCACTGTGTGAAGAAAAGAAAATCCTAAAATGAATCCTGATAAACTCTTTGGTAATAAATAACATGTCTTAGGAGAAAACTTATTACAACTTATTCATAAAACCACCTGGTTTTCCCAGTTTTGGTAGCAGACATAACAAAGCTTTGCAATACACAAATATTCAACATTTTAGTTGTTATGAGATGAAATTACCATTTATCTGCTATTAATACGGCGTTTGTTAGATGATGGTAGCAAATACTGCCAGTAATAGAAATAGCTATTTCATAGATGTTCCAAAAATACCTGCTGGACTGTTCATGACACTGATAGAAGAAATGTGTTTCCTTTGAAAAAAATCCAAATAAATAAATAAATAAATAAAATCTACTGTGATTCTCTGAGTTAAAAATCTCTAGGCTAAGCTAACAAGAGGTGTGCCAGTCACAGGCTCCCTCCACTGCCCAACCCTGAAACAGCTCTGCTAGTAACACTTCGAGTGAGCTGGCGGGAAAAAAAAGCACAAAAAAAAAAAAAAAAAAAAGGCCAAAAAAAAAAAAAAAAAGGCACAAAAAAAAAGCACAAAAAGCACCAAAAAGCACATGTATCCCTGCCGGGGTGGCTGTTTTAGCACTAAAGGCAATGAATGCACTCCCACTTTTCCAGCATTTGCTGGAAGCTGTAATATACACTATGGTTGGTACAGTTTCTCTCAAACAGAGGTATGTCTCCTTAAACAAGCCTATATTAAGTTTACATTATGATAAAATATTCTCTTTTACATAGAAAATAAATTAAGTAATTTAAATCCTTCTTCCTTACCTAGAAAGACATGCACTCCAGAAACAGCTGGTTCAGTGACAGGATGTGAGGAAGACTTTTGTGGGAGCAAATGTCTGAAATACAGCCAGGAACCACTATCCCTCACAGATGCACTCCTGCAAAGGGTGAGACAGCAAAGCAACTTTTTGCATTAGTAGTAGAATTGAGGCAGAGGAATTGTGCAGGAACTAAAGAAACACACTGCTCAAATGCACTGGACAGGGTCAGGGTTATGGAGGCCTAAAGGGTAGAAGCAAGATGGTTTTAACCATCAGTTGGAGGAGACATCGTATTTTTCAGAGCCCTGTTTTGAAAGATCTTAAAGATCTCCACACTGCCTTGATGACCATTGGAAACCAGTTCCAATCTCTCCTTGAATGATCCAACTGGCGGTGAAGGCTGGGAAATGGGGCAGCAGGTAGCAGAGCAGGGTGTTAACCACGACAGCAGACCAAACCAACAGGCAGACCAGCAACAGAGCAGTGATGCTGCAATGCCACACATAAACCAAACAGACTGCTGACAAAATGCTGACCCTGCAAAGGTAAATAGGTTGTCCTTTAGGGAGAAGGCCTTACCACATTCCCACATATACAGCTATGGCAGCAAGGGGCTAGCTCTGCTCCGGGCTGAAACAAGAAGCCATTTTGTGATGGGATGCCTCCCCACAGCAGGACCACAGGTGCCACAGAAAGCTTCTCGCGCATAAAGAACTCCTTGGAAGATCTGACCCTCCTGATGCAGAAGAAAGCCTCACCATGGGATGCTGGAGATGCCAAAGCATCCAAGGGGAACAAGGCCAAGTGCAGTGTCCAGCCGCTTCTTCTGCCGGCAGGCCTGTGGGTACTGAAACAAGCAGCTCTCTATAGAGGCACAGCCGTGTAGCCCTGCTGCGGGTATGAGGCTCCCGATCCATGTACCTGAGCCTCTGCCTCTGGGCTGAGGGGCTGCAGAAAGGGTGGATGAGGTCCTGCTTCAGAAGGTCTTCTCACAAGAACAGCCCGGCTTCCACCTGTGGAGGGTTCTAACCTTAGGCAGAAAGGAGCCATAAAAGATGTTCTGGGAAGCAAAGAGTTCACAGAGCCCTTGATCCCTTTGGCTTAATCATGATGTTCCTACTGGTGTCTGCACCTCTGAGGAAATGGGACAGGCAGCGGCAGTCAAATAGCTACCATTACTTCAAAACACAAGGACGAGTGGGTCTCTTTGTGGCTTACCTGGACTTCTGCTCAAATCAGTGAAGCCTGCTGATTTAATTCCTATGCTAGACTCAGAACACCAGCCAAAACTGCCCTCCCTGCTCTAGATCTCTGTGAAACCTGAATTTGCTCTCAGGATGTTACATAGGATCTTTGTGTGAAAGCTGAAACGGAATGAGGACAAGACAAAGGTGGGAGCTGGTGGAATGTCTCCCAACAGCATTGCCAAGTGGTCAGTGCATCAAGGGCAGGGGGAGAGCAGAGCCTCCATCAGGCCTCCCAGAGAGGGAGGATGAGACCCTGCAGGAAGAGTTATGCGCGGATATAAAGATGGCAGGAAGGTGACAGCTCAGCTTGCCTTTGCTGTGAAATCGGAGAGGAGCCAGGGAGTGTTGCAGAGGAGACAGATATGGCTGGAGGAGCAGAAGAAAGACGATCCTGCCACAGACCATCCCTGGCCTGGGGCGGCAGGTGAGACAGAGCAAAATCTCCAGTGATTTCAGCTGGACTGGAAACACCAGTTTGAAGCGAAACCTCTCACACGAGAAGTGAATGGAAATCACTCCACTCTACACTAGATGGCGATCTTGCATCTAGTCATAGTTTTTGGCTGAACATTGGAGCCAACAGGACACCATCACGTAAAACACCACCCTTGCTGAATTGCAGGCACATTTGGTTTGCGATAGGCACTTTTTGCTGCCTCTTTTGGTTTTGGATCTTGCTGTAGGAGATTGTTACCATGCTAGTTGCACCATGTTTTGCATTTTTCAAGCAGTGCCCCAGCTGAGGGAAGACGAAAAATGCTCCCAGTACCCATCCACAGCGCTGGCGCTGCTCTGCTCCTGTCCCTGCTGCGACGTTCATGTTTGGGCTCCGCTCAAAAATCCTTTAAGGAGGTCTCCAGATCTGAGCAGAACTGGATCAAAGAAATATAAGGCACACAGATTTTCAAGGTAAAATGACCTTGTATTTGGGGGTGTGTGGGGAAGGTGTACTCCAACACCCAAATGCCTCTTTTGAAATATTAATTGGTCTTCAAGGAATAGAATGGGAAGTTCACTGTACTAATTCTTTCCCAGCTCACAGTTGTGAGCTGCCACTGAGGAATGTTGGCTGTAAAACCATTTTCTCATTTTCTTTTTGTTCCTTTTCCCAGTGCCAGGTTGGCTAATGTCCCCCAGCACCAGCCATTCCTGCTTTCCTCACACAGCACTAATTCCAAAATAGACCACTTCCTTCACAACCATCCCTTATACATACACATAAGGCTACCTCCATCTGCTGTCCACCCAGCTGAGAAAACTTCAGTGTATCCAACAGTCTCCAGTATGAGTGTGAAAAACTTACCTTGTGCTCCTAGGAAGAGGATTTGGTACCATTGTCCCTTTAGATCATACAGCAAAGCATTGCTTTTTCTGCTTCCCAAAGATTCTTTTCCTTGCCCTCTCCATTCAAAAGACTCTAAGACTAATTTAAGTCTAAATCTAATCTAAGACTCAAAATCTAATTCTAATCAAAAGTGTCTCTTTCCAGATTAAACACCCTAGGCAGCTCTCAGGTGTTGTTTGCTATAGAGATTTCTGCTTTGCATAGAAAGCATACACACTTCCTTATTGCATTGCAGCAACCAGCATGATATGTGCACTATTACACAATCGGTCCAGCCAGCTCAGACTCGTCCAGATAACTTTGGCTTCCAGTGCTATGTCAGCTCTGCCTCCTATGCCACATACAGCCTTTGTCCCCATTCATGCCAGCGCTCCTGCTCTGCTGAGGCTGGCAGGCTGTATGGCCGCAAGCACTCACCTGGCCCAGCCACACTTCGCCCTCTTGCTTGGGCAAACACAGAGGGGCTGAGGAACTGGCGCTGCCCAACAGGGGGTGAGCTGGCCCTCCCTCCATCTCTCTGCACCCCAGGTTGTCATGCCTTGTTAGAGAGGAACCCGTCTTCAATGGTGAAGCAAAATGGTAAAGGTTAATTTGCTGTCTTATTACCAGAATTCAACAAGAATGGACCCTTCACA
>NC_048926.1:74082097-74086811 GCF_011077185.1 Oxyura jamaicensis | reverse complement strand
TGTGAAGGGTCCATTCTTGTTGAATTCTGGTAATAAGACAGCAAATTCACATTCACCATTGTGCCCTGCAATCTCAGGGAAGTGAAAAACACACAGTTTCCTCTCTAACGAGGCATGACAACCTGGGGTGCAGAGAGATGGATGGCGGGGGAGCATGGTGTTGGGCATCTGGGGTGAGATCTGCCCTGTGGCAACTCCTCAACCCCTCTGTGTCTGCTGAAGCAGGAGGGAGCAGCACAGCTGGGCTGGGAGAGCGCTGGCATTAACTGGGGAAAGGCTGTGCATGGCATAGAAGGCAGAGCTGACCTAACACTGGAAGCTATAAACTGGAACTTTATACTTTGTTAAGTACCTAATGAAGATTTTGCAGTGGGTGTAGCTTCAGAAGGCACCCATAGTTTCAGAAAGCATTCAGTCAACCTATTGAACTTTTTTTCTGCAAATCTCTGATCTGTTTTTCCTAAATGTGTGCGGCTTTTACAACAGAATTTGGTAGAAATTAAATCAGTTTCTTTCTTGTACCCTTCTCCTGAAGACCTAAGTCAAATGGTCTTATCTCAGTTAAAATCTGATGCAATTTGGTCCTCCTATTGAGTTTGTTCTAGTTCCACAAGGGTTTTTACTAGTTAAAATTTATGAAGTATTTGTCCTGCAAATGTAGGACAAGTGGCAATGTCATAGATTTTATAGTGCTAAGTTGTGGCACTGTTTTATAACAGTGATTTCCACATTTCTCACTATTCAAAACCGTTCTGAACCTCCTTTAGCAAAACTTCAAAACAGTCAGAAAGTAATAGACTGACCATGAAAAAAGAAGTTTTACATTACGTAAGTTAATCATTATGATTAAATCCTCAATAATTTTATTTTTAAATTCAAAGATGACCTGGGAAGGTAAATTCTTCTTCAATTAATCAGCCTTTTCAAAGAAGTACTTCAGTATTATGTTATATATCTAATAAATATTTGTACATATATATGGAAATGCTTTATTAGGCTGAGGTATTAGAAAAGGATACAATTTAATTGAAGTGTGATTTAGCATTTCTACAATGTGGATAAAAATACCAAATACATACCAAAGAGGAATTTCTAAAAACTGTTTCTGTTTCTTCTTTTAGGTACAGGTAAGTTAAGCTGAAGTAAACAAGGGTGATCGTGGCATTCACATTAGGAAAATTAGGGGCTAAACGTGACATGGCATTAGAAATGAGTCTGTAAAAGATGCTGCTACAGTTTATCTTCATACTGTGAGGGGAAAGTGTTGCTAGCAGGATATTGGCCTTTTGTGCTTCTTAGACTACTACTTCAAAAATACCAGTCCTCCTTTTTCCTTGGTGCAGTAGAAGTGTGGGTAAAATGTGAAATTATTTGTGAAAACGTAACTCAGTCTGGCTGTAATGCCCAATGTACAACACTTTTTTCTTAATACCTTGCTGTAATGATTACAAGAGAAATAATAACCTAAATGATTTATGTTTCAATGTATGGAGTTACGTTTTTTTTGTTTCACTTTTTCCACGGACAGCAAACTGTGCTCAGTTACCTTGAGAGGTACATGACCTAATAGAACATGATTTCTTATAATATTATCATGTCTTTGAATTAGCTGACAAGTGATGAGATGTGAAATCTGATCCCAGGATTAGGGGACACGTAGCATATTTCCATTATACAGCTAGAGTGGAACCCAAAACTAACTTTTCCTCTGACTACGATCCAAGCAATTTTTTTTTCTCCTATACAGTTCAATTATGTTCACAAAACTTGTAGGAACTGGCCCTCTCTATCAGATGCTATTAAAAAAGACCAATGATCTGAAGATATTGAAAATATGAGACATTTTGAAACCTGCAGATATTAGAAAATGTTATTGAAATCAAAGTACATTTCTAAACACAGCCCTGTAATGCTACAGCAACTGAAGCGGATCAAAGAACTTGTGTAACAAGAGCAAGGCTGTTTACTTTTATACCCATTTCATCATCAACACCCACGCCTTAGCAGTTTTCTGTGTAACTTCTCTGCCAAAGCATTTTGTTTCTCAGGATTGCTGGGTGAGCGGTGCGGAGAGGAGGGAAGGGTGAGTTGCAGCATCCTATTCATTAACCCAAAGGCAGGATATGCCTGTTTGGTTCCCTGTTGGTGCCTGCAGTTAAGCATGTGTGTGTTTCTCGTCTGTTCGGCAACATTGCTCCTGCACAACATGTCTGGGAGCTGTGAATGTCATCTGATGATGCACTCTGCTATCTGTGTAATCCTAGGGAAAGGTGTGTCCTTTAGAAGGAAAGTGCTTCTGTTGGAGATGGATCCAGAGCAGTACAGAGCTGTCTCCAACTGTCCACTGTGTTTCTTCTTTCCCTAGTACATCAGGGGTGTTTACTAAATGACGAAAGAGTGAGAGCTCACCATGCTGGTCTGGGTGATACTGACTGTTGGCAAACAGACCAGGGCTGTGTCTGACTACTGCTGTGGCTGTGTAATTGCTCATGCTGGGGAGAGAAGGGCAGGAACTATCACATCCAGCACGTTGATTGCTATAAGCTGTTAAGAGTTCCAGCCTAATAGGACAACCAAAAAGGGAAAAAGGAAAAACAGAAAGTTTGGATCTTTGCTTTTCAATGAAATGTGTTTACACTGTGCTACTTGACCCAGGTAAGCATGTGTCCTGAGGGCAGCACCATGAGCATGTGGGTAGGTAGCCCACTGCCTTCTCTTAGGAAGAGTCCTTAGCATAACTGCAGCTGGTGGTGCTGAGTATTAGGCTTATTTGATCCTTGCTGAATGAACTTCCATATTATGTCATTCCTGGAGTTTCTGCTGTAAACAGACAGGGCTGTGTGCCAATCTGTTGGGCACTGTAAGGACAAGACCTACAACGGGTACTAAAATCATTGTCGGTATTGGCATTCCACAGAGGATTTCTAGATGAGGATAGAAATGTGCTACTTTTTAATTTTTTGCTCAGTTCACAGCCTTTGAGGCCTAAAAAAAAAAAAAAAAAAAAAAAAAAAAGTGATTTTGATGTAACTCAGCAACTAAAGAAAAAAAAAAATAGAGGCTCCTTAGGTGACAACTCCAATAAGTGAAAAAGAACAGCTCTAAGACCTAAGTAAAAATATATGCACTATCTGCATGCTGCTCAAGGTAATGAACAGGGCTGATCATTTTTTTTTAAAAAAAAAATATTTTAATTTAATTTAATTTAATTATCCCAACCTGAGTAGAGCTGGGAAAAATCCAGCTTCCTGTGTGCCAGCAGAGGGAGCACGCAGCACACGAGATGGAATCCGACTGCTGGACTGTCCCCAGCTTGAAGGGACACAGAAGGATCCTCGAATCCAGCTCCTGGCTCCACACAGGCCCCCACAAAAATCAAACCGTACATGTGAGAGCGTTGTCCAAACGCTTTGTCACCATTTTTGGATGCTCTTTAATAGTTTTGTATCCTTATGTTGCGGCACTCAAAGCTGCACACAGTGCTCCAGGTGAAGCCACACTAGCACAGAGCAGAGCGGGATGGTCACCTCCCTTACCCAGCTAGCGGTGATGTGCCTGATGAGCCCCAGCCTCATCCCTGCTCCCAATGCCTTGCAGTGGTCTCCTGGTGGAGGAAGGTGAAGTGCTGGGACCAGCCACATGGCCTGACCCCAGCTGGATCTTGCCTCCCCACCTGGCTGCCTTTTGCCTTAGCTGGTGAAATGCCAGGATTGGCAGGGGAGGGGAGAGCTGGTCTCACTTTTGCTATGTGATAACAGTGCCCTCATATACCACTTACAGGCTCTGCCCTGAGCTCTGTTTTGAGTAAGAGAAAGGCACTGTCTGTGGAATCCTCATGAATTTTGTGTTTCTTTAATGAAAGACCAGCGTAGCTCTGCTAGTGGTGCCATCGGGGTGGCCTTTTGCAGGGCTTAGGGGGGCCTGGGCTGCTGCTGGCATTCCTCTTTGAGAGGCACCGGGCCCCCCCAGGTGAGATGTCCCTGCAATGGCCAGAAGTAGAGGCCCAGTGGCTGCAGCCCTCGCCAGTGTCTTCTGCTGCCTGCTTGAGCTCTGCATGGGGCTACTCCTGCTAGCTGGAGACGTGTGGTGGTGGGGTGGCCAGGACTCCACAAAGGACAGCACTGGGTGTGCTGAGAAGCTCCTCATCCATGGAATCTGCAGGGCTGCCGGTGGGTCCAGAGCTGGAGGTGGGAGTTCTTTGCAGGAAGGTAGCAGGGTAAGGGATGGCCGCAGGGCTGACCTCCTGTTCCCTGTTGACATGGGCCTCCTGCAAGTCCAGCAGCCTCTGGGGCTCCTCACTGCACAGGTGCACGATGATGTTGACCAGTCTGTCCACAAAAGCTTCTGTCCTGTCCCCCAGGCATCTCAGCAGCTGCTGGATTAGAACATTCCTCTCTGGCCCGGCATGGCACAGGGTCTGCAGGATCATGCTCTCCATTACCATTGCTGGCTACCAGTGCACCCCATAGACAATGGACAGGACAGCACGGGGTTGAGGTTGCTGCGGTGCTGCCTGAAAAGTGCTGCCCAGCTCTTGGGCAGGAGATGGGACAGTGTGGCTGTGCTCCCCTGCCCTTCATCTCCTGGCCCTGCTCTTCCCTGCAGGGAGGACGTTGCAGGCCCACTGGGGTTGAGACTGATGCCTGCCTGGAAGCCAGCAAGTGCTGGCAGTCTCGGGGGGGGGGGGGGGGGGGGGGGGGGAGGCACGTGACAC
>NC_048926.1:73956259-74081997 GCF_011077185.1 Oxyura jamaicensis | reverse complement strand
TTCCCACACACACGCCTTGATGGTACTCACAGCTTCCCTGTAGAGTGGGCACTGCCTTCAGCTTTGCCCACTGCAGGATGCACCCAAGGCAGAACTGGTGCTCACATGGCACCAGTTGTATATGCAATGTCCGTTTCTGCCTCACAGCAGATGGGGCACTTCAGCTCCTGTGCAGGGCTGATCAGGCCCCGTGTCCCCTGCCCACTGTCTACAGGGCACTGGAGTGGCCCGGCCCTGCTCAGCCCCAGGCTCTGTGCCTGCTGGGCTTTGGGCAGAGGGCACAGCCCAGGCAATTCCCTTAAAAATGGTCTCCTGGGCCGGGAGCTGCTGGACAGCTGCTCTTGGCAGGACTCTCCAGAGACAGGAGCAAAGACGGGCTCTGCCACCAAGCTCCTCCAGTGGTGCTCATCTGGGGGTGCGCACACAGCCCCTGGCTGATGGAAACAGGCCACACTGTGTTCCTTCTGGTCCTGCATGGACATGCAATATGTATGACTGTGCATCTTCATAGCATGACTGAATGTTCCAAGATGGATATGGACTCTTCCGCATCCTTAAGTCCAACTCCTCACTCCACACAGGACAACCCAAAAATCTGACCCCAATGTCTGACAGCGCTGTCCAAGTGCTTCTTGATCTCTGGCAGCTCAGTGCCATGACCACTGCCCTGGAGAGCCTGTCCCAGGGCCCAACCACCCTCTGGGTGCAGAACCTTTCTCTACCACCCAGCCTGACCCTCCCCTGTCCCCTGTCCATGCCGTTCCCTCGGGTCCTGTCACTGTCCCCAGAGAGCAGAGCTCAGCACCTGCCCCTCCACTCCCCTTCTGAGGGAGCTGCAGGCTGCCATGAGGCCTCCCCTCAGCCTGCTCTGCTGTGGGCTGAACAAACCAAGGGACCTCTGCTGCTCCTCAAGTCTTGCTCTCTAGACCTTTCACTGTTTTCGTCACCCTCCTTTGGACATTCTCTGATAGTTTTATGTCCTTCATATTTTGTGGCACCTGAAACCACACACAGTGCTTGAGGTGAGGCCACAGTTCACAGAGCAGAGCAGGACAGTCACTTCCCTCCACCAGCTGGCAGCGCTGTGCCTGAGGCACCCCAGGGTGTGACTGGCCCTCCTGGCTGCCAGGGAACACTGTTCACTCATCTTTGATTTTCCATTGACCCAACCCTCCAAGATTCCTTTTTGTGGGCCTGCTATCCAGCCTCTTGTGTCCCTCTTGTGCAGCATCTGGCACCTGCTCTTGTTAAACTTCATATTGTTGGTGATTGCCCAGCTCTCTAATTTGTCAAGATCTCTCTGCAAGGCTTCTCTACCCTCAATAGCGTCAACAGCTCCTACCAATTTAGAATCATCTGTAAACTTAAAACTTCTTCTAGTACTACATGCAAGTCATTTATGAAAATATTAAAGAGAACTGGCCCCGAAATGGAGCACTTTGGTAACTCACTAGTGACTGGCTGGCAGCCTGATGTAGCCCCATTTACTATTAGCCTTTAAGCCTAACTCATTAGCCAATTGTTCACCCCTTGTGTTACGTATTTCTCTAGCTGTGTGCTGGGCATTTTGTCCAGAAGGAAACTGTGAGAGACAGTATCAAAAGCTTTGCTGAAATCCAAAAATATTACATCAACTGACTTCCATTGGTCAACTAGACGAGTAACCTTGCTGTAAAATGAAATAAAAATAATTAAACAAGACATTCCCGTTGTGAACCCATGTTGGCTCTGATCAATGACTGTGTTGTCTTTCAAGTGTTTTTCAACAACTCCCAAAATAACCTCCACAGTTTACCAGGCTCTGAAGTGAGAGTGGCAGGCCTACAATTACCAGGGTCTTCTTTCTTGCCCTTCTTGAAAACTGGGACATTTGGCAGCTTCCAACTGAGACCTCCCCAGATTCCCCAAAATACTGAAAAAGAATTAAAAGTGGTCTTGTAATAACAGTAGCCAGCTCTTGAAGTACACTGGGATGAATCCCATCAGGTTCCATAGATCTGTGCATCTAGCTGGGGCAGCAAATCCCACACAAACAGAGAGTTTGCTGGGAGTTTATCATTTCTGCACATGCAGGACATAATGCTATTCTTGCCAGGCTTGCAGCAGTCTCACCACAGGGAAAGACACACTAATGAACATCAATACATTTTTTCTTCTCCTGGTAGGTTCAAGAAAGAAATCAGTGGAACACTAAAATCTTTACATGTGCCTTGCAGACTCTCACCTCCCTTCACTCAAAAGTATGAAATGCCCTCTGGGAGGAAGTCCTTGCTCTGAACCACGAGTGAGCATGCATCTCTCAGTGCCAGAGCAGCAGGCTTGTCATACTCATTTGACCCACCAAAATAACCAGTGAGAAGGTAATACTTTATTATCAGGAAGAGACTTGGTGTAGAAGAATATTAGCTTGAATTCTTAAATTTTTGGCAAAATTTAAAACCGTTGAATCATAGAATCATTAAGGTTGGAAAAGACCCCCGAGATCATCTGGTCCAACCATCCCCCTACCACCAATGTCACCCACTAAACCACGTCCCTAAGCACCACATCCAACCTTTCCTTGAACATCCCCAGAAATGGTGATGCCACCACCTCCCTGGGCAACCCATTTCAATGCCTGACTACTCTTTCTGAGAAGAAAGGTCTCCTTGTTTCCAACCTGAACCTCCCCTGGCGCAACGTGAGGCCATTGCCTCTAGTCCTATCACTAGTTACCTGTGAGAAGAGGCCGACCCCCAGCTCCCCACACCTTCCTTTCAGGTAGTTGTAGAGAGCACTAAGGTCTTCCCTGAGCATCCTCTTCTCCAGACTAAACAACCCCAGTTGTCTCAGCCACTCCTCATGGGACATGTGTTCCCAATCTACCTAATGGAGTGTTGATTAATTTAGTTCTGCATAGTGTTTCATGCTAGAATAAGAAGTTGATTTATATAACTAAGTTAAGAAATAACTAACTGTAAGAAATAACTAACTTGATTAAGTTATCTAAAGCCATAGTACATATATCAGTATTTTTTACTCAATGATTAAAAAGTACTTGAGAAAATATTTGCAAGTAACGTGCTTTTTCTCTTGATTATTGCACTTTTATACTTTCATTGTAACCTTCTTTTGAAGGATATTTTCATTATTCTGGGGGAGAGGCGTTAGATTTTTTTTTTTTTTTTCCTAAAAATAAAATGCAAAATTTATCTCTGGGAAGATTTTCTGTGCTGCAGTCTGGAGTACAATTACCTGCAGAATCCTTCTGTATCTTTTCTGTGTATAGAATTTGTGTGTTCTGAACCTTTTAAGTCTATTTGAAAAGAATAACTATTTTCCTCTGAAATATGCAATGTCATGCACATACATAAAGTACACTTAAATATTTCCAAAATCTAGATGAAATATATGGTACATTGCTGTTACGTTTAAATAGAGTCTTGGATGATTTCCTTCTCTCTCTCTCTCTCTCTCTCTTTTTTTTTTTTTTTAATTGTTGTTGTTAAGCAAGATTTTTCATCTTATGTTGCACAATAATTTTGACTTAATGAGACTCAAAATAAAATTTCATTTATCAGTGTATTTTTAGTCACCAGCCTGAAAGTTATGTTATACAGATGTTGATGGCAAAGAGCCTTGCTATGAAACAACAGAGAAAACCTCCTGGGAAGCTGATGTCTTAATTGGCTTCAATCAGAGTTGAGGATTGCTTTTACCATAGGATCAAAGCCTACTTACAAACTAGTGCTTGGTTGCATTTTCCAAAATTGCTTTTTAAAGCAGATTTTTACCCACCTGTCTTTTGGAGCAAACTTCAATGTTGCTTTCCTTATCAGAATCACTAAAGAAGAAACTTGACTATTTGGAAAACACTTCAAAACTTCAAACAAACAAAACAAACAAACAAAACAAAACAAGCAAGCAAGCAAGCAAACAACAACGACAACAACAACAAAAAACCTGCAGCTCCTAAGTTGCATTCTTGTAAATGTCATCTAGAATGTTTTTCAATTCAAAGATGCTTCATATACCTGGATGGTTACTGTAAGAGCCTAGCCATATTACATTATTTACGGCAGTGATGGCCTGAATGGCTCAATTCCCCACCTCTTTTAAGGCTGGAGTCCCAGCTGATTGCTTAGGCTTATTTGTGTTTGGATTCTCAGTCATAATGAGAGGGCTTTATGTGCACTTATTACATGTTTCCTATATTTAAAGTCAGTGATTGATGAGATTAACAGACTAAAAGCTATGAAAGCTCAAAAGAATGAGAACTTCTTACAGCAAACAGTAGATAAGGGTTATCTTTTTTACAGGTAACGTTCCTGTTATACAAGTCATTCAGTGGTGCTAATGTGAACTAGAAAGAAAAGAAACAAAATCTGTCTGTCTCAGGGAATTAGCACAGGTTTTTCCCATGTTATAAGCCAATATGATAAACTTTCTCCCCTAGAAAAGGCTGGATTTTGTATTTCCCTTCACATCAGTGTCTTTTTTAAGGGACTGCTTCTTGCTCAATTGTAATGGTCTGAGTTCTCAGCCTGAAACCAGCTTTGCATTGGGGTTTAGATGTTATAACTCCATTCCCCAACATTCCCACCAGGGTCTTATGCTGAAGGAAGGACAAGGGACCTTGCAAACTGAATCATTGCACCTGTGAGACAAGTTTAATTGCACAGTTTTATTAGTGGGCTCCACACAACAACTAGAGGTTACATCAAGGAAAAAAGAAAGGAAATAAAAGGCAAGAGACAGCTGTCCAGTGGACAGCCATGGAATGAAGGAATGGGGTCTCTAGAGAAGTGTTCTTCCCAGTATCAGCAAGTGGTGAGGATGAGGAAGATGACAATAACTATTCTTGTCAGACTTTTTCCCCTGTTAACTTTGTGCTTTGCATTTAGACCCAGCCAAGCTCCCTGCTGGTTGTTATCGTGCTGTCAGCACACACAGGATCACACTTCATCGATCACAGGGGGTGCGTGCCAATTGATTACTCTATGCTTTGTGCATGCCTATGTCTGGGTAATGCTTACAGGATTGCTATCTACTTTGTTATTTGCTAACTCCTGTTTTTCCCCTCATGTAAACTAAAGTTACGAAACATAGTATAGGAAGACAGGGAGTGTTCTCAAACTTGTCAGTTGCTTCCCACAAGAACCTGTTATAAAAACAGTACAGAGATTTGCAGGTGGAAGGTCATGAGAACAATGACATGACAGCAACAGCATAGGAATGAGACACAGCAGCTCAGATGGGCATTTGCAGAGCTGCACATGAAAGGCAGGATACAGAAGTGCACATAAGGCTGTTAGCATTGCAAAGGTGAAGGCACTTGTGCACATACTTGTGCAGCAATTGTGTCTGGTATTTGTTGTTCATCACAGACATAGATAGGATTTATATAAATAAATTGTGATTGCAAGACTGGACTTAGAGTACAGTGCGTTAGAACTTCACAAAGAAGGAGGCAGAAAATTACACACATGGTTTCTCCACATCAGGGCAAAGTTCAGGCAGTCTAGTTTCTATGCAAGGAAGTAAAAGCACATTCTCTTAAATTTCTTAAATGTGAACTGTAACTTCAAGCTTTTTTCCCTGTCCTTACTTTCTCCCATTGATAGGAACCACATGGCATGAGCATCAACTTGCAGAACATACCTTTTTCATCAGTGGTTAAAGTTTTAGCAGGGTGGAGGAAAACTACCATATCATTATTTCCAGTTGTAATCTTTGTCCTAACGCTGTGTTAGTATCTGCAAGATATGATATTGGGAGATTAAATAGCACAAAATTTTTTTTTTTTTTTTTTTTTTTTTCCCTACAAACACAATTCATACTCTCTCAAACACAAACACAAACACAAACACAATTCATACTCTCTCTCTCTCTCTCTTTATATATATATATATATATATATATATATATATATATATTTGTCCAGAAGTATGTTGTCAGCTAATTCTTCATAATCTAAGAGTTTACAATTTCTGCAAAGCAAATAAACTTGATACAGGGGAATTTAGTGATTCAGACTTTACTGTAAAAGCAGAATGCCTGAGGTCACATCTATTCACTGAAACCACTTCTCTCAAACTTCTAAGTTTACCAGGCCAAAAATGGAGGAAATAAAGAAATAATACAGTTGCCTCACCCGAAGCTGGGAGGAAGCAAGCCTAGCTGGCTCTCTTGGTTATTTTCTGAGCCTGTGGAATAAATATTAATTCCCCATGTTTACCACCTTGATTTGCTGTTACTTTATTTTCTTTGAAGAAGGGAAGAGCCCCTAAACAGAGTGAGGGTTCTGGTTTGCTGGGAGATGTACTTGCATTCCATAAAAGACAGTCCCTTCCTCAAGGATCTCAAAACCTGAAGGGATGTGACATGCGAAACACTGTGGTCAGCTTGTTATAGGTGGGCCAATGGTCCCAGAATTTCTGTGGCAGAACTGAAAATCAGCCCCCTCACCAGTCCAGCTCTGTCATCACAAACCTCTTCCCCCACCTTTTTCTGGTTGCATTGCACTTTTAAGCCTGAGCTCCATAAAGCATCCTGTAAAAAAATGTCTGTCCTCGCAGGTCGGTGTCAGCAGGAGAACAGAGATGGAAGGACTATGGGTTGCTGTAGCCTTCATACATCGTCCATAGAAAGCTAGACCTTTCCAAACCTAGAACTCACAGTTAGCAATGCAAGGGGAGCTGAAGGCATGACCCAGTTAATGTTTTAAAGCCATTCCCTCTGTTGTGAAGCACAATAGGGAATAACTTGAGGGCACGGGCTGGGTACCAAAGTGTCATGGTTTCTTAATCATAGAAAACAGCCTATTGTCCTTAGCCTATACACAAAAATTACACACTGTACGTTCTTACTAATGTCAGCCAAATCTCCATCCTATAATTAGCATATACTTATACCGTCAAGTCCCCTGCTTCCTTTCAAGTGGGTTTCTTGTTGAGCTGTTATTATACATTTTAACCATACTCATTATTCATGCTTTTGTTTAAATTGCCCTGCTTTACCTGTGTATTTCTGTCATGCAACAGCTGATGCTTGCCTGCTGTTGCCACAGATACTTCCTGTTCGACCAAAACCCCAGGTGTCCCTACTATCATTAAGGCCCTTCCTAAAACAAATAGGGAGCTGCTATCATGTTAAGAAGGAAATGATGGAGTACGATCCGTCCTTTTAACCCTTTCCTGTAGGGTAAATAAGTTGGTTACTGTAGGGAAGCTCTACAGTACTCCTCATGTGCAGTTCATCAAGGCTTTTTCTGACTCCTGTTTCTCATTTTCCAGATTAGTTTTTTGTGCCTGTGAGACATTTATGTTATTCATCTAAAGCAGAAGTAATTTTCAATACTGAAAGAGGCTAATTCTTTACATTTTTAAAACGTTTTTCTAAGAGCTTTGTCTTCCAAACAAATATTGAAGAAATCAGAAGCTTTTATGTATAACATTAGTTTATATTCTGATTTATACAGGGTGCATTGTCAATCTCATTTGTCCTTCCATGAGAAAAAGTGACTGAAACTGCCTCCTTTGTGTAGGAAAAGTGTAAGGAAAGCTGGAAACGAGACTTTCTGGGCTCTCCGAAGCCATGTCAGACAAGAGAAGCCTGGAAAGTGAACTACATTAAAATCCATAGGAGTTTCATACAAAGAAGGGTTGTGTGTTGACAACCCTGAAAACTCAAAGACTGTATTGTCAAGGGCATTTCAGGCATTGCTGGTGAAGTGGCCAGATGCCTGAAATTCTCAAAAGCTGGGATTTTCAAAAGCGCCTTGGGGGCTTATCTTCATATGTCTTTTTTATTACTAATTGTTAGTTGCAAATTGGTAACAACTCTAGCAAAGGAAGGGCCAGCAGGAAGTTGGTTCTGCTCTAATGTGCTTGGGTGTCAATGCGAAGTAGCCTCACTGATGCCAGTGATGACAGGATTTGTCTGCTGTGTTAACTACAGCATCAGGCTGCCCCTGGGGACTGTGTGCACATGATGAAAGGACAGCCACTGAACACAGGTCTCTGAGGTCTGAGACAGCAGAAAGCTAGCAGGTACTGCTGTCAGATTGTTAGCAGACCCGGGTGAAGCAAGAAGAAAACTCAGAGCTGACCCGAAGTCTGGGTATTTTCCCCGGGCACTGCCATGTCTTTGCAGATCATTGTGAGTCTGGTGCTTTTTAGTTCCATTACTCATCCCCACATCCTTCAGGATGTCCAAACTGAAATCCAAGTGCCAACATGTGTGCTACAGGCTGGGTTGTGATTCACCAACAGCAGAGTCTTGGGAGGACAGGAGTCTTCCATTAATTAGTGATTGCTGGAAAGAGACAAAACCTTTGCACTGCATTGAATTCCTGTTCCTCAATTTGTGTGCATGTGTGCATGTGAGGGAAAAGTGGTCTGGTTGCTCTTCCTGTTTAAGGAATGCTTGTAAGCAAATGGATCATGTTGTGAGGCTGCTTTGCCATGGCTGTGTAAATGAATTGACCTTGAACTCTGTATGTTTTCTATAGAAAACCCAAATAAATGAATAAATAATGAAAATAAACCCCCACAAACAGACAAGCACCTCCCTTACTGCCATGTCCTGGTCTCTTTATTATCCATTTTCCAAGGAACCTCCCAGGAACAGTATCCCTGCCCTGTCCTGTGCTTCACTCACCAAATGTGCAGGACAGATGGTGTCCACAGATGTGCTGTCAGTGCGCACAGCCACTCTGATTGCTTTTTTTCTGAGCCTGCCCACAGCAGTGTAGGTCTGCTACACTACTACTGATGGTGCAGGGGTAGAAAGCCCTCTCCACAACCCATCAGAGAGTCTGCCTTCTCTTTCAGCAATCCTTGGCATTGCTGCGAGTGGTGTAATACCCCACCTCCACTCGCCACACAAGTTGTCTACAAGTCAAACCACACATCTTCCTGCTGCTGGGGAGGAACTGCATTGCTGCTCATGAATTCTGTCCTCTGGGATGGATGTCTGGAAGCTGTATCTTCTCCACAGACCCACCTCCTGCTCCTCCCTTCCTGAGCATTGATTTCCCACCAGGCAATCCCACTTTGTTCAACCCATTCATACCAACTTGTGGGCATCCATTTCTTCCCCAGCCCGTTCATCCACAGAGGAGTGTGACCAAAGGTTGGGTGGGTGTACCTTGCCTTTAAGTCTGCTGTGAGGGGACTGCAGGAGTGCTCCAGAGTGAAGTATGGACATACGGAGTGGGAATTCGGCTTGCTGGCTTTTCTGTGCTATGTTTGATTCAGCTGGAGGCAGCCTCTGTGAGGATTCAGCTCTCTGCCTGCTTTTGGAAGGTTACCTCAAACGAGCCCCTCTCACACTGGGACAGAGGAGGGAGCAAGGGACACCTCAAGGCTCCCTCACAGGCTGAGGCCAGCACATCTTCCTGGCATTGCTGCTCTTTGAGGACCTTGTGGCACCTCCCAGATGTTACTTTCTCCAAGCTCCAGCTGACGGATGGGGCTAAATCTTGCCAGGGTTGCAGCAAATGATGTCTAAAAAGGAAGATATCCATTTTAACTCATTGCCAAGGGAGGGATGCTGCAATTGTTGGGCCTTCCTTCAGGCAGACAGGCAGGTGTTTCCAAACAGGAGGGCAGCTTCACTGCCTTTACCTCCCGTTTGGCAGCTTGTGCATCCCATTTGGCAGCCTACTGGTTCAGCCTGTCTTCTTCCCCTGTGGGAGGCTTGGTTCCTGTGGGATCATGGCGGCTTTTGCCTTTCCCCATTGTTTCTGCCCTGCTTGCCTCCTTGGTGTGAATGGAACGGTATGCAGTCTGGCAGGCCGCTGGGCAGCTCTGGAGGGGGGAGCACCAGGAGCTCTTGTTTTCCTGACAATGGGACCTGGTGTGAGCAAATTCCTCCTTGTCAGCCTGGTGGGGCTGATAAATGGCTGTTGCCCATAGCTGTTGCCCAATGGCTGTTGCCCAAGAAAAAGGAGGTGACGTTCCTATTCAGCCCCCCAAATTAGCAGCAGGACCCTACTGTCTCATCCAGGCATTTGGACTGTCTATTAAGGGAAGGGGCTTTTTGGGGCAGGTGGTCATGCTGGCAGCCAGGGCTTGTCCTCGGTGCATTTTAGGTGCATGGATTTGACCCAGAATACCACTGCCAAAGCCCCTTGGTCGTGCCGAGGGAGGGCAGGCTCTCACAGGGACATCAGCATGTGCTGCTTGCTGCCGTTCCAGGGCAGTTGCCAGTGCAGGCACAGCGCTAAAACGAGTTCATCTAAAATTGTAATTCTGTTCTGAAGTGCTGGTGACATTATTAGGCTAGGCAAGCTCTTCGGCGGTGTGCATGATATGAACCAGAAACCTCCAGTGCAATTACAGCCTTGTGTACAACGCTGTGATGATAATAGAGCACATTAGCCAAGCAACGGCGTCAGAGGTTGTAGCAGGATTTTCAAACCCTCTTTTTAATTAACAAGTGCAGACACAGTGCTGACCTGGGGCTGCTGCTAACAGTGAAGAAGTGGAGAAGGAGTAGAAGGGAGGTAGGTAGAAGGTGGGAGGAGGGCAAGTTTTGAGGCTGCTTTGTCCTGCAGCCACCAAAGAAGAGTGTGAGATAGGAGGAGAAAAAGAAAGAAAAAAAAAATGCAAAGGAGACAGGAGAATAAAAGGAGGGATCAGAAATGAGAATTAAAAAGCCACAGAAGTAAGACAGGTAAAGGCCCTCAAACTGTGGCTTGTGGACTGCTTCTGAGTGCTCTCCAAAGTTGACTGTGGAAAGCAAATTCACTTGCAGTTCAGCAGTCTGCATCAATGTCCCTGTTAACAGAGCCAGTTCCTCCACTGCAGAAAGGGGATGAAAAAAAGGAGGGAGACCTCAGCAAAGAGCAAGCCCCGATTGTTGCCTGACTACACAACGTGCATGGTTTTAAGGAGATAACTCCCATCAGAGATTCAGAGTGGTTGGTCTTCCAGAATCCCTCACTGGCATAATTTGTGAAAATATGTCCAGATGGACTGACGAGCAGCCTTTCCCTGGCCCTGCCAGGAGCCTGGGCACAGCAGTGTGCAGGAGGGTGGTGGTCTCATCCTTGGTGTTGCCAGAGCTTTGACTCCTTTGTACCCCCACAGACAGCAAGATGTGGGAGCAGGGTGTTGAATATGGATGGAGGCAGGGTCTCCCTTTACCCTCTTGGTTAACAATTTTTTCCACTAAGGGTTCAGCATTAAAATCCTGAAGATGGAGAACCTGAGTGGAAGAATGTATTTGAGATATATCCTGCATTGCATCAATGTGACAGTGACATTTTATTGAAAATAATGAGCACGGGAGGAATTGTAGCCTTCCTCTGGTGAGGTTTATACTGCTATCAAATTCCCCTGCTGCATCACTGGCAAACCTGGAAAGAGCACTGGTTTTGGCATTAGTACGCTTCCAGATTGCCTCCATTATAATCTTGCATAAGCATTGCTGCCATCACAGCGAGTAGCATGTGTTAGCCCATTCAAGTTTTGCAAATGTTGGCATAAGGGAGGTGAGGAAAGGAAACCTCTGGGGCATGGAGCAGGCTGCGCGGAATGCTGGTGCTCTCCTGGCAGCAGCCAGGCCCATCTCCTCCTGGAGTGATGCAATGAGGAAGGGAAAAACCCCAGCGGAGGAGATGAGCGGAGTTTGCTTTGGCACACGTCTCGCTTATTGTGGGAGAAACCAACACCCAGGGATAATGCTGCAAGCACGTGGTGAGCCCTCCCATGATTAATTGCAAAAAAATCCTCATGCATAATGTCATGGTTGACATCTCTAGTTGCAGACAAATGAATAAATTAAAAGTTGCAGTTTTCACGACAGGTAAATGTCTTTCGTGTATTTTCAGGATGTGGTATATAAATGTAGGAGGCACATAGGTATGTGCAGGTTGCGTGTGGATGCTCCCAGCGTGGAATTAGCACACATGCATTGTTGCACCTGCAGACTTGTGCAAAAATGCCAAGTGCAAGCCGTTCATCTCTGCATCTGCACGAAATAATGGAGCAGGGGATGCTTGGACACGGCTCCTTGGGGCACCTCGGTGGGAGCACATCCCCACGGGGACACCCGTGGAGCCGCCTGGAGGTGCAAAGCTCCCGCCTGGGCATCCCGGGGAAGGCGAGCAACCCCCGTGCAATTAACGAGCAGCCTCTGCTCACCCTAATTAACTCCTCACCCGGCTCCCGGGACGACACCGCCGCTGCCCGCCCCTCACCATCCCCCCCCCTTTCCTCCCCTTCCTTCTCCTTCTCCTTCTCCTTCTCCTCCTCCTCCCCTCCCCTCCCCTCCCCTCCCGGCCCGGTGTCCGAGCCGCCCCCTCCCCGTGCCCGCGCCGTGTGCGGGTGTGCTCTTGCACACTTCCTGCGGTGTGTGCGACCCGGCTCCGGTTTCCGGTAGCTGACAGCCGCCGCAGCCCGTCCCTGCCTCCTCCGGCGGCAGCGCACACGGGCACGGACACGCGCGGGGGCGAGGAGCAGGAGGAGGAGGTGGAGGAGGAGGAGGAGGAAGGCACAGCACCCCGCTGCCTACCACCCCAAGCTCCCCCTTGGTGCTGCACAGGCGGCTCCGCACCGATCCTGCGGACGGGCACCTGCAGGTAGGCGACCCACCCGTGTGCGTGTCCAAAAAATAATAATAAAAACCCAAAAAATTAGGCACGCAGCCCCTCCTGCCGCCCCCCCGCCGGCAGCAGGGGTGGGGGGCTCGGGGGGGCCAGGGTGTGGAGGTAGCAGGAGGCATGGGGGGGCAGCGAGGGTCCTGCCCACGCGTGGGTGGCCCTTGCCCACCCCTGGGTGCGCTTGGTGATCGTCCCCTCACAAACTTGGGTTTTGGTGGCGGAGGCAGCGGGACAGGCTGGGGGAGGATGGCTGAGGGCAGAGGAGCAGTGGGGAGGTCCGTGGAGCCCTCCGTGGGTGGGTTTTGGGGGGCCAGCAGCTCTGCTTTCCTTTCCGACCATGGTGTGGATGTGGGAGCTCACGGCCACCCATGTCCCAAAAAATCAGCCAGCTGCAAGGCAGTGCAAGATGCAGAGGGAGGCTGTTTTCCTTTCAAGTGAATGAAGACAATCCCTCACAGAAACAAAACAATACGCCGGGTGGAAACGAAGCCCTCTGTGTATGCCAGACTTTCAGCATTTGGATTGCCAGCCTGTGAAGTTTGCCCCTGGCTGCCTCCTCCGCCATTCCCCTGTGGCCCTCCTTGGAATCGAAATCTGTGTGAGAGGGGCTGCAGTGCCAAAATTGTGATGGATGATGCTGAAGCTTCCCCCAAACTGCCAGGGACAGCAGTGTTGTTTTTTTTTCTGTTGATCTGTAGAGAAATGGGACCAAGCCTCCAGTGTGCTTGCTAGCAGCAGTCAGAATTTGCATAAATCAGATTATCGCATCCCTTTGCTACTGCCTTGATGGCAACTTTTCAGGTCAGGGACCAGGTTTATTTTCCTTAACTTTTTCCCTCTTCAAACAGAGCATCCCCAAAAAGGTTGTTTCAGGTCAGGAGTGACCAGTTCCTGTTCCCCCCCCCCAACTCCCAGGTCGCTTTCCTTTCCCTCTGCATAATTCAGCGCCCAGACCGGCCGGACTATGTTCGCGTGGTGCTGCAATTAACCTAATAACCCCTGCCAGCACCACGCTGGGGCTGTGCGCCTGCCCACAGCCACGTGCATCATTGATGCAGGCAGCTTACCAGCTGGCTGGCATCGCCAGCAGTCACACCAAGCCGCCCTGGGCTCAAATCTGATGGTTGTCTCAGGCTGATTTTTGCATTTCAAACCTCTTTTTGCCCACTTTGGAGGCTGGGAGTCACATGGTTCAGGTGCTCGCCTGCTGTCCCACAGGGACACGGTGTCCCACTGGGTACGTGGTACCCACTCACCCTCTTTCCTCTTTGCCTGTGGCTCCCAGCAAAAAGCCATTTTTCAGCCTTGTGCTGAAGTCTGTCAGCTCTTTGAGATCCACTGAAGGTGAACTAACAAACCAGCCTGGTAGTCTGCCTGCTTGGCACCCAGACGAGTAATAGAGAGATAGGAACTAGTAAAAAGATGCTTTGTGAATCAAATATTAACAGAAGCTGTTCGGTGGCTCACACATGCAGTGTAATGCTCGCTGTGAGAGAGGCGTGCAGCGGAGTTACTCCTTCTGGTGTTACCAGGAGCTTGTACAAATGGTATGATGTAGCTTTTCTTTGTCTTCTGCTGAGATGCCTCGTTTTACAGGAGGTATTCCAAAAATTGTGGAAAAATGTAACAGCTAAAATACTTCCTTAGCCAAATACTTCTCAAGCTGGTGTGCTGTTTTGTTGTTGTTGTTGTTGTTTTTTGTTTGTTTGTTTTTCTTAAGCAAATAGATAGTGGTATTGCTAATCTCGTTGTCCTCTGCTCATCTTGTCCTCTGCTCCCGTGCTGATGCATCTGTGCCTGGTTTCCTATAACCAAACACATCAAAAGTTTCAACAGCACGGCGCAATATCATTCAGATGATGCTAACAAACAGGTTTGCAGTCACCAAGTTTCTCCAGCAGCTCCAGTTTGCCTCATCTAGTGCCTGGCGGTGGCCAGGAGCATCCCTGCTGGAGGACACCTGGCGCTTTCAGCCTCCTGGCCTTGCACCCCTCTGCCTCCCGTTGACTGCAGAGGAGGGCAGAAGTGCAAGGGTGCGTGTTTCCTGGCTGCGTGTGGAGCCAGGAAAATTTGTCCCAGCACCCGTTTCCCTGCTGCTTTCCTGCACCCCTGTACCCCTCAAGGAGGGGTATCCCTGCCTTGGGGCAAGGTATCCCTGCCTCATGCAGCTCACAGAGGGGTGTGAAAGTTAGCTGCTGTTCCTAAGGTGCTTCCCGGGAATGTGTGCGGCAGTCAGTCCTCTTGAGGACTACTGCGCTTCTGGTAGTTCAGGTGTAATGAGCTGCACATACGTCTCTGCTTTCAAAGGTCACGGCTGCGCTCCTTCCTGTGGAGTAAAGCAGGGCGAGATGAAGGTTAGCGGCTTCACAGTGGTGATGATTTTTGTCAGCTCTTCCAGTTCCCTTTTCTGTGAAAAATGCGTTAAAAGGAGCGTTATTGTAAGTCAAGTGTTTCCTTGATAGATCTGCCTAATAGCTGAAAGGAACTTGAAAGACTCCTATCTCACTCCCACTTATAATGAGGAAGACCCGTGGAGCACGACTGCTTCATCTCCAGTTACTTGACCTTGGCTCTGATTTGTTGATTTATGAACTTTATTTACTGGCAGGATTGGCAAATTCTCTCGCAAGACAGAAATTGCAGTGTGCCAGCCCGCTCCGTCGTTTCCTAGGTAACGAGTACACCGCGCAGATTCCCTAATGAGACCCTCGGCTGGCTGTTGATTGTCTGCATTTTTCTTGTTCGGCAATCCCAGGCCCTGAAGTAAATGCAAGGACTTGTTCATATGCCTGTCCAAGCCCGATCAGTGTAAATGGAGGCAGAAGGAAAGCAGGAAATGCCCTCAGCACAGTGGGAGCGTACCGCAGCTGAGCCTGCTGTGGTGCAAGCAGTTGCATTTTGGTGACATGCTTTCTGCTGATAAGTGGTCAGTGAGAAGGACCCATCCCCAATCTCGGGTGTGTTTTGAGCTTTGTGTGCCTTTTCTGTGGCTGGTGGTTGTGTGTGCAAACATGTAAGTTATTTCCCATCATCCAGGGGTTGTTCTTAATTACAGGTGTTTTCCATGTTTTCTGGTTTTATCAAAGCCATTGTGTTGCTGGAGAGTCTGTTCATATTACTCCGTTCCCTTTCCCTATTAATTGTTTAGCAAAAGGCAGGATCTGCAGCTGTCTGTTCACTTGACTGGTGTTAGCTCAGAAACATCACATGAATCCTGTTGGACCCAAGCATCCTAGGGTTTTAGTCCTGGGAAAAGCTACAGGAACAATAGTTTTCCTGTAAGTACGAAATCACAGGATTAGATTCACGGTATTCAGAGAGTGATCCCTGTGACCTTCTGCAAGGTTTTATTTCCACTGCCAAAGTTCAGAGTCATAGTTTTCTAAAAGCAGTCACTATACCTAAAATGTTTTGCATAAGCAGTTTATAAATAATACCTAATATAACTGGAAGAGATAAGGTGGAGAGGGCAAGAGATGCCTCTCCTCTTTTCTTTCCAGTTTTGTTTATTTCTTTATCTTCCTTTTTTTTGTGATCTGCCTGATTATTCTCCTTAGTGGGTGTTTGTAGTCAGTGTGGACAATCAAGCAGAAAAAACAAAACAAAACAAAAAAACAAAAATAAAATAAAATAAAATACAAAAATATAATAATAATAATAATAATAATAATAATAATAAAAAGCAGGAATATAGATGTGTAGCAGTGGGCAGACATCCAAACCCACGTGTTGCTCAGTGTTGGCGACTGGACTGGATGAGAATTAGTTTTCTTTTCTTGAATGACCAGCTCTATAGTTTGGAGGCTTTATTGTTTCATCTCTCCACCTATCAACAGCAGTATTGTAACTAAATAAATAGTTCCAATTTCTTTAGTTAGAAACTCACATTTCAGAGGAAGGGTATCCATGGCATTGTTATTTTCTGTAGTGTTTTTTTTTTCAAAATATGGGTAAATCCAGTGGCAATTGAATTTATTAATTCCATGGGTGGCTATTCTTCCATGGCTTAAGGCCAGTGAAAGAAAAGTCATTGATGATCTAGCAGTTTGCATCACAATTCCTTCTTTGCCCAGGCAGAAGCAGTCTATTAAAGCCTGGTACCTGACTGCATATTAACCCGTCTTGTCTTAAAGATTGTTAGTGCCTAAACCCAGGCACCATGATGGGTTTAGGCTCCTCATTGCTGTCTGTCGTCTTCAGTATGAGAGGCAGCAGCATTTTCCCTGTGTGGAGGTGTGCTTGTCCGTAATCAAGGATGCTGCAGCTAATAATAGCTGTCAGTGGAGTCTGCTGTTGTGGCTACTGCTGCCAAATACCTCTGCTCCCTCCACCCCCCTTCCCAAAAACAAAGTTCCTAATATGAACCAAAGTTCATATGAACCCAGCCAAATTTACATATGATCAAGGGCTGGGGGGGTTATAAGATGTTTTGGGCAATTACTTAACGGTTTGCCCAGTAGTTGCCCAAAATAATAACTGTGGTTAGATTATATATATAATATATATGCATAATATACAAGTGTATAAATATATCTATAAATATATAAAATTTATGTTTAGATATATATTTCACATGCCATAGCATATTTTATGCCTTTATGATATTCTATCATGTAATTATAGTCTATATCAGAGTCTATATGGCATTATATATATATTAACATCTATATTGTTATTATCATTATACACATAATATTCTATTCCATCATTATGTAGTCAGGTGAGGTAACAGAGAAAAGATGGGCCCTGCAGAGAAGGTGCCTGACATACTGGGTGGGTGAGCGGCGGTTCTGCTGGGCTCTGACCTGCTCTCAGTCCTGTTCAGTGCCTTCCAGAGTGCCGTGGTGGAAGGAGCCACAAGTCTCTGTATTGCCTCTGCAGGTAACATGCGGACAGAAGACATGGAAACAGAGAGTCACATTTCAAAACCATCTCAGCAGACTGGACATCTGAGCTGAAAATGATAGGTATGAGGTTTGAAATGCAGGTTTCTGTTATGTGGTAGGGTGAGATGAGTGCTGAAATCATAGGTTGGGTGGTAATGTTATGGGCAAAAAAAAAATCAGGACAATGAAACCCAAGTGCTGTGCAAGGAAGAAGGGAGTAACTTTGCTCCATGGGCAGGGTGGATGGGACCAGAGACTCAGACTTCCTACTAGCTCTCAGTAGGAAGGATGATTGGGGCTCAGCTTCAAGATGTTGATAAGAAATTGCCTGGTGAAGCTCTAGGATAGCCTTTGAGGGAAGATGATGACTCTGCTGAGGGAAGGCCTCAAAAAGTGGTTAAAAGGCCATGTGCCCACAGGGCAGCTCTGTGTGCTAGTGGAGCTCCATTGTTCAGGGATTTTTGTATCACGATTAAATCCATTGTATGTAGGAAGTTAGAATGAGAGTATAATGGACACTTGCCAAAAGGGCTGAGGAAAGACATGGATACTTTTAATATGAAGGGGGATGGGTGTGGGGGTATGGGAGTGTGGGGGTGTGTGTGTGTCAGTGTCTGTCTCTGTCTGTCTTTGTGTCTGTGTGTGTCTGTGTGTCTGTTTGTGTGTGTCTGTGTAAAAGTGTGTGTGTGTGTGTGTGTAAAGGCATGTATCATGGAATCTCAGAATGATTTGGGTTGGAAGGAACCTTAAAGGTCACCCACTCCCAACCCTGTCATGGGCAGGGACACCTCCCACCAGACCAGGTTGCCCAAGGCCCCATCCATCCTGGCCTTGAGCACCTCCAGGGATGAAGCACCCACAGCTTCTCTGGGCAGCCTGTGCCAGGGCCTCACCACCCTCTGTGTGAAGAATTTCTTCCTGATATCTTGTCTAAATCTCCCCTCTTTCAGTTTAAAGCCACTACCCCTTGTCCTATGTGACTGATGTACAGGCCTTGGTGCAAAGCCCCTCAGTGTCTTTCCTACAGGCCCTCTTTACATAGCAAAGTTACCTCTGGAGCTTTGAACACCCTTGATAACACACAGGCTCTGTGTTCCCACACATCAGGTGGGCTCTGTCCTTGCTGCTGTGCACAGGGAGTTTCCAGCATGACAGCTTCTGCGAGGGAGAGCCATGCAGGTCTGGTAGGCACTTGGCGTTGCAGTGTCTTCTTGGCTCTGCTGCTTCTTTCCTTTCCCTAATCCCACAGCTGTGTACCGTGATTCTGTGCTCGTGGTGTCTCTGCAGGCTACATACGGAGAGAAGAGGATGTATTTATGTTCCCCACAAAGTGTTCTCCTGGAGCTGTGTAGAAAACCCTTATCACCCTGTGATAGTTTTCAAAATTGGTTGCAACATGCCAGAAGGAGCCAGCATATTTTAGCTGGTAACACTCCAAATGTCATAGCTTAGAATTTGCAAAATATTGCAGGATGGAACAAGATTAATTAACTATTCTTGAAATGTAGAAGCTGACAGTTTTCCTTCTGTTTAATCAGTGATATTTTGATCCTCGCTGTTGAGCAACTTTTGCTCAGAAGACTCCAATGTACTCTTCTAGTTGAGCATTTTCTGTTCTCCATCATGCAAGTTGTCCCCCTGCAGCAGTTCACAGTCATACTAGGTCATTCTGCTGTACACTTTGAGGTTAAATATCTGCTCAGATCTTACAGTAACTGAAAGCTTCTTATGGAGTCTCTCTTTTTTTTTCATTGTTTGTTTCACATTTAACTAGGAAAGTGAATATTTCCTGTCTGAAATTTAAATTTCATACTGTCTTTTTTTTAGCCCTGTTAGGAGGAAAAATATATATATATATTTGTTAGAACATATTTAACCTTCTTATCTGTAATTATAAAACCAAACTTAGCTCTTACAGACTCAGCGTTAAATGTTTTAAACCTAAGAGGCAAGCATTTATTGTGCAAACAGTAAATTGCTATTGAAACTGTTCTGTAAAGTGTTTGGTACAAACTGTGCCGGATGTGAGAATCCTAGCAAAGTGTAACTTTATGAGGATTCCATTTCAATGAACACTTTGTTCTTGCCCAAATCTCTATCAGATTACCTTGTTAAAATGGTTTCAAACCTCCAGGTTCTCTCACCAGCTGTGGACAGTGATTTGCAGCTTGCTGAGCTCTCCCAGCCCACTTGCGCTTGCCAGCTCTGGCTGGGGTTGAACAGCCTCACTGAATTTTGGGGCTCTTAGAGCTCTGACCTTTCGGTCAGCTGTGAGGTGTCCCCCGAAAGCGGCCATTGTGTGCTATAAATCTATTTTCTCTGTGCCTTTTTTGCACTTGCCCCATGCTTCCTCCTAACCATAAAGGATGTGAAAATTAACAGTTATCATTTCCAGTTAATCCTCCAGCTCTGTTGAATCCCGACTCATGCCCTTGAAAACTGACGCTGATTCACACACCAGCCATTCAGGTTTAACATTTCCATCTCTGATTTCAAAAAATGTCTCTCCTGTGGAGACAAATCAGTGACAAAGAAATGTTGTTTTTAAAACATGAACATTAAATATCCCCCATCAGCTTGATAATTTCCAAATCTTCTGGATTTTAAGTTATATTTAAGTGTAGATTTTCCATACAAGTTTAAAACTGCCCCCTAAATCAAAGTGTGTTAGAAAACTCATGCTCAGAACTTGTGTCCAAAATTTCTTTCAGCTCTCTGTCCACAGCTTCACTTCATAGCAGGGTGTAGCTAAGAACATTGTAAATGGTATATTTTCACTGAAGTGAGTATTATGAATTAAACGAGCAATGCAGGACTCCACCCCCTGTGTCAGACCCAGTGCATGGCATCAGCCTGCAAAAAAAAGCCACAGTGCTGAGTGTTTGCTCAATGGGCAGTAGGATCTGATTGAAATACTGGCCACTGATGAAGACATATTGGCTGGGGAGAACTGAGTCAGATACTTAGATTTTTATAAATCTGTCTTGATTCTAGGCAGAGAAGGTGTTTTTTTACAGGGACAAGCAAAGAGAGACAGAAAATTATATATATATGTTTATAAAAATGCACACACCCACATACACACACACACACACATATATATAGCCACGGTATGTAAATTTTTCCCCTTGTCTTACTCTGGTCATGTTTACTTGCTTGTCATAAATATGGTAAAGGATTGGTCCTATAGCATATTGGATGCGTGCAATCCAGCAAAACATAGACAAGTGATCCTTCCTGAAACAGAAGCATTAGTTAGTGAATGCTTGCAGATTTTAAGCAATGATTTAGTTATTGCATTTTTCCTGTGCTTTTCCCGAATTGCCTGTGAATATGTTTTCCCTTCAGCTAGCTTTTATTTATTTATTTATTTATTTTTTCTGGTTAGATAATCTATTCAAAAGTACTGACACTGATCTCAGTATGGAAATATATAGCAGCCCTTCTTAGTAATGCATTCACATGTACAAAAAAGCTGTATTTGGATTTACAATTACTTTTGGATTGAAAAATATATATATATATTATGCCACACATCACAAATATGTCCTGTTTTGGAACAGCTCCACAGGATAGTGGAGTTTTACTGGGAAACACATCAGGCGATTTGTATGGAGGGTGGTTACTCACCTGACCCGTTACTTGCAAGAAACATTCCACACTTTAACTGAGTTCTTTTCAATATGCTTTAATGCACTGTGTTTGCTGTATGAGTTTGTATAGTCTCATAAAGATGGCTAAAATTTGTTTTGGTCTAGCCGGGAGTCAAGGAGAAATAACAGCTCAGTGTCATATAGTGAAGATATGCACTATTACCCATTGCATTTTTTTTTAACATCCAATACTTTCCTGTTGGATCATTAACCCTTTAATGGTAGGTGACCTCTTTTCAGCCAGGCATCTCTAAAACTGTCTTTGCCTCTACTGACCTCCTAGATACTGATTAAACTGCTCTGCTGTGTTTGACTAGCTTAGTTTACAGACCATTTAGCTGGTGCAGAGGTATTTAGGTGGGATAACATTGTGAAGATTAAGATGGGGGAAATAAAAACCTGGAATTACTTCATTAGGCTTTGTGAAACAAAGAGGGATTCATCTCATGTGTTTATGAACATTGGAGAATCTTGGGAGTCACCCTTTGGGCTCAGCAATACAATTCTCTTCTGGAAAAGCTGCTCTCAGTCCTTCACTGAGAGGTGATTCTTTCCTTCATTGCATCAGTTTCCTGTGTGGACATCCACATCTGTTGTTGGTGCCCTGCCCACATTGGTGCCCACCTTACCACATGAGGTTCACACTGGGCACTAAGAATATGCTAATTATGGAGATAAGACCCAAGCAAATTGCTCTGTTTTACTTCATTAGTGTTGATGCAATACTATTATACTGGTGCAATTAAAACCACAAAGTCTGAGTGAAGACATCTACGCATCAGCTGGTTGGTGTCATTCCTTGGCTGCTCCTACCTGTGAATTTCACCACTTGCCAATGCTTTGCAGTGCTGCAAGCCAGGTTTTCTTGTTCCTGCTGGCACATCTGGAGCTAGATCTGTAATGCTGCACTGTATTTTTCTTTTTATATACCCCTTTCGTCAGATGCCCTTTTCCCACTACTAATGGCCATTGACCTTCATTGACAAGTTCCAAGGGAGTTGCCATTTTTTTTTTCTTTCTTCCTTGTTTTTTTATTGGTGGATGCTAGCCCATCAGTAGACATGGGGACGATCAGTGCAAATTCCCTTTCCTCCCCACGTCATCAGAAGAGACTTGGGGTGCCCTTGGGTAAGGATATAGGGGAGCACCTGTGCACAGCTCTTGGTCTCCTCTCTGGAGGAGGGAAGTGGGCTCTTTGCTCAAATGCATTTTTGCCGTAGCCCTCACAGTGTCATTTTCTGGGCTTGGGACTGCCTTGGCAAGTCAGTAGAATGGCTTCAAGGACCCACCTGGTTCCCTTGGCAGTGCTACAAGACCCTCCTGTAAAATTAACACAGACTTTGGTAGCCTTGGGAAGCGAAATAGATCAATAAGTCCTGGCCACACAGAGATATGGGGCTCTTGTGTGGAAAGACCTGTTGCTCCTCTGGGTTTTGCATAGATTGTCAGTCTTCCAGAGTTCTGAGGTGCAGTGAGCTTCCTACAGTCTTGTGTGGGCTTTTTGTCCAGGCTGATGTCCCAGTATATGTGCTTTTCGGACCAAGTTAAGCAGAGGTCTGCAGTGCTCAGTGGTGTGAAAGCTTCCTCCCAGCTGACTACCAATGGGGAGAGTTGGACCCAGGCCCCAAGGCTAACACAAAGCCCTCTGCTTGGCAAGCTCCTTCTCACAGGGTGGGCCTGCTGATCCCATTGCATACTGCTTTTGTGGGAATTAATACCTGCTCTCTATGATATGAGGTATCTTGTTGAACCTGTATTGAAGGTTCAAGTAAATTAAGTCATATGAGTCATTTTCATCTGCATGAATCACCTTTTCTCTCTGTTTATTGACTGCTTTGAAGGACTCTCACTGGACCTTCAGGGGCTAGCAGTTTTCCCTCATGACTGTTATGCAAGCATAATCCTATCTCGTTACATTTGTTTAAGTGCTGTGCTACTTAACTCTTAATTATTCTCTGTCCATGCAAGATGATTTTTCAAATATAATTCACTGTGTTAATAATTATAGTATGAGGAATTCAGAAGGATGTCAAAGTAAAATTTCTGCTGATACGCTGTTTGAGAAACAATGGTTCTTTGGTTTTAGTGTGCTGTTTATTTTTGTTGGTTTCATGGGACTGACGAAAGAAAACGACATTACCATATTTCACGTGGTTTGACCCATTAGATTGTCTGGTAGAAAGTATTTGAGTAGGCGGCAAATTGAATTGCTTTTACATTTTCAAGACACTTAAGATATAAAATAGAAGAGACAGCACTAGATAAACATGCTGCATATATAATAATATTACTGCCAAGGAAATTTAATTCAGTCTTCAGTGATGGGTTTGGGCAGATGTGTTGCATTTAGCTGGAGATAAGGTAATGCATGCAGCACAGTCTCAAGTAACTAGGACCAGAATGAAACTGATATTTTGCATTAGTTGTGTATTATTTATTGTATCAGATATAAGTGTACAGCAGACACCTGATACTACCACCATCTGCTTGGTATCAGATACTGTGTCTGCATGTGGAAAGGGTAGGATGGTGCTCCCTGGACTTTCTGTACAAGAGTTGCCATGGAACAGCTTTCATTTTGTAAACAGTGACTTTGTTAGTGCTTTCTGGGTAATTTACTTTCTTTGCTGGCGCTGTAGTTATGCCATTAAAAATCAAGATTTGTGTGAGTAGTTGGCAGTTTTTGTGCAATGGTCCTGGTATTTTACCTTACCTATGAAGCTCCAGAGGATGCAGGAAGGATATCGCTGCATTGGGCTACAGCTGTGCAACCCTTCTGCTTGTGTTTGCCTGCGAGTTCTCCAAGACAGAATGCAAGGATAAGACCTGTGTATCACAGGCTTTTTTCTTAATCATGATTGCTTTTTTTCAGCTTGCCCAGCAATGTCAGGTTTTTGATTAAAGGAAGGCATTGTGCTCACCGCTGCCACCTCACCACCCCAAAACTGGGGTTGTTACCAAAGCGCAAAGCTGCAGTCTGCAAGAATTGGGGCTGCAGGTCTGGCAGTCCAGCAAAGTCAGGGAGGCACAAATCAGAGGATGAACTACCTGTACTCTCCCAGCTGCACCACTGAGAGCAGCCGGGGCTTTCATCATCTCCAAAGTCATGTGAAGATGGCTGCTTCTGAGCGGGCCTCCCAGCATGTACAGAGAAACGAGGGGGGACATAAATGATTAAATACCAGTCAGCACCTGCACAACACCATGAGATATCCTGGTTATCGAGCGGTAACCTGCATTTGCAGTTTGCTTTCTTGGTTCTTTTGACTGTGAAGGCTGGGATTGTGACAGAAGTGAGACACAAACACCCTTCCCCTTAGGAAGGGGGAAAGCAATAGGTTTTTCTAGCGACAGGAGGGAATAATACTAAACTGTGTCTTTTGGGGAGTGGAACCTTAGTTATTGCTTGGAGAAGTGGAAACCTGGGGAGATTGGGACCATGCAGCCAAAAGGGAAAAAGGAAAAAATAAAAAATAGTGGCAATGGGAGATCTGTGTGGTACTGTCTGATGCTCTTCAGGAAATGCAGTTTGCTCTGCATGGCACACATGGACTTAACATGCTCCACTGCACCTGCAGCATGCAGGCTACATGGCTGCCTGTGTTTCTGCATTTTGCTGACAGCAGCAGAAATGTTTTTCCCTTTTCCTCATGGGATGCCTATGGTAGTTCGGCTAGGGGGGCACACAGTAATGGGGGCAGGCAGACAGTGGCCACGTGTCACCCGGGGCAAGGCGTGGTGTTTGTTCTGAGAAAATGCTGTTTGTGCTTGAATGTTTTGAATTTGTAAAGGTCTCTGCGGTGCGTGCTGGGACTGAGTGGGCTGAGAGTGGGAAGTTGCAGCCTGCTGGGGAGAGCAGTTTTTCGGGAACTTTTTCTGCTGTAAATGAAACCCATGGCCTGTCCGGTTGCCAGCTGCTTCTTCACAGTTAGCACACAAGGTTGTGTCAAAACTGCCATAACAGGCAATCCTTGATTTTCTGTGGTAAAGCTAGTTTGAGAAATTTTACAAGCCTTGTGAATTTAATTTTACAGGACTCTGCATGCACTGTTCACCATGAGAGCTCCCTGCTGCTTCCACTCTGCAGCATGGCTCTTGCTCTAGCACCCGGAACAAAATTCCCCCCTGAATTTCAAGACTGTGCAGCCTGTGACACGAGTGATATATGTCTTAGCTGTGTTCATCACAGACAGCACGGAGGTGTGTGTGCTGTGAGTGGGGAGGTGGAAGGAAAAGAAAGCCAGCGTGCTCGCTGTGCGTCACTTGGCATCTGGCAAATGGCTTTGCCCAACTGGAAATCTCCCTTGGCTGTAGCATGCACAGCAGCTGCATGTGCCAGGGGGCTGCAGGGGCTGGATGGAGCTGGAGGAGTTGAGCCAGGCACGAATCCTTCGTCTGTGCTTCCACCAGCCCCTCTGTGCATATTGCTCGCTTCTCTGCACCTTTATGCCTGATGGCAGGACTGCTGGCATTGCTGGGGCTGAGGAAGCACTGGGAAAGTTGCAGGCACCCATGAGCATTGCTGAAACTGGAAGTGAGTAAGTTAGTTGGGTAAGGGCTGGATTTCTTGGTAGTAGTTATTAAATTGGTCTAAAAGGTTAAGTTACTTCTCTGTTTCACTGAAGAGTTCAGTCCACTAGTAATGTTACCACTTGTGTTCTTCATGGACATTTATTTAAAATATTTGTGGGTTTTGCTTTTTGGAGCTTTTTGCTGACATTTATGTATGAAGTCATTCTTTTCCTAATGTAATTGCTGGTGTAATAGACACCATGTATTACTGGCATAAAAAACAGTCCCTAGGTAGCAGAACTGAGCTGGTTGTCATTAAACTGTGGAACTGAGAAATACCCGCAGAGAGCAATGCCACAACAGGGAGCCCTGGGAGATGCTGCCCTCCCAGCCCAGCAGGGGCAGGTGCCCAGCTCTGGTTGTGGTTCAGATCTACACCATGCTCCTGTGATGTGTGCCCACCTCCCTCCTGCACCCCTTGTCCATGGCCTGAACCATCTCCGTGTGCTGGAGGGCAATGAGAGAGGGCTGCTTCTGCATTTCTTGCATCTTCAGAGGCTTGGCTCAGGTGTCACCTTGAGTTTCTGGTACAGAACCAGCACTGCCTGCCCGACAATGTGTTTGCTCTTTATTATTATTATTATTTTTTCTCTTCTCTTCCTACTCCATCCATTGAACTGGGCTCCAGAGGTGAGCAACCAGGAGCCTTACTTGTGTGTAACTTTTATTTAATGGCTGGCTACCAACCATGGTGCTCTTAGCTGTGAAACGTTTAACTTGTGTGGCTGTGCTGCAGAGAGAGAAAAGAAAGACATCTTTTGACTGCCCTTTCCCTATCTGTCATCTTTTAAAAGTGTGCAGCCAAGAGTGTTCTTTTTGTTGGCTTTTTGTCTTTGGCAGATTTGTTCTCATGTTGCACAGCTATTCTAAACACAAGCCTTGTAAAATGCACTGCAAGGCTTTGTTTTTCTTCCTATCTGTTTCAGAAGTATTACTGGGTCCATTTGTTCCAAACTGGCAGGTAGCAAGGAGGTTAAATTTCCCCTGACATCCCTGAGTGCTTTGCTTCCTTTAGTGACTGTAGGGTTAGACTGGACTGTGTGGACTGTGTGGTTTGGAACAAAAGCTGATTCTAACAAGTCACCTCTGCACAGTTATAACAAGTCACCTCTGTACCTCCAAGGACAAACTGAAAACCATACCACAGGTTTTGAGCTGGCCTAAGGGCAGTGATGTAAAGGGTGCCCAAAGGGTGCCAAACTGAACCATTCAGTTTTGCCTCCTGCTACTGCTGAGCTCTATGAAGTGGCAAGCCAAAGGCAGGGAACCTGGTCAAAATGTGCTGATTTCCTCCCAGGGGAGCAAGTGGTCTTGCAAATGACTCTTCTGGTGATGTTGCTGTCCATGTGTTGTCCACGTGCTGTCCCGTTGTTTCCTACAGGTAACAGAGAGCAACAAGTCACAAGCCAGAGCTGTCCCTTGCTGGGCAAGGTCCCCTGCCCCCAGGGAAAAGCGTGGAGGAGCATTCATAGGGGTGCTGGCCAGAAGGGATGGTTTAGAAAGACCCACAGCTGTCGTGGAGGTCAGGGAGGACATGAAGGGATCACCCCGTTCACCAGGCAAGGAGCAGCAGTGCCTGCTGAGTGCTCACCACGTTGCTCCTCTGCAGGAAAATCCCCAGCCACACTGAGATACTGGGAGGTACTCCACCTGGCCACTGACACGGAGCTTGCCCTTTATAAACGTAATTTGAGATGCCCGTACTTCTCAGATGTCCCCTGCATTTTGGAAGGCCTTTGGGCACATTGTTTCGGTGCAGTTGTTTTCATTGACATTGGCTGTTGTAATTTGACTGCGAGCCGGCATGGTTACAGAAGCGATAGCATTCATGCCCCATCAGAAGCAGCATTTTAGTGTTTATGTTTCATTTTGTAAAGTGTTTTTAATTTGAAAAGGTGATTGCAGAGTGGTCAATGCCCTTGCATTTGGCATGCCAGCAAAGTCCCTGTGCAGGGGGCTGCTTTGTCAAGGGCTGGTTTGCAGCATTGTTGTTGACTTTGTATGTGTAACGGGACTCCTGCTGGAGGTGCCAGCTTTCTCTGAGCCTTGAGTGTAAATGCAGTAGACAAATGCTATTGAAACCTTAGCCCGAGCTGGCAGGGTCAGCAGGGTTAGGGAACTGAGCAGATACAGTGGATCTTTTTTTCTTCTGCCTTATATGTGGGACAGTGGCTTGTGAGATGTGTGCACAGCAAAGGCAAACTGCTGTCAGTGCAAAACAGCACAAGGCTTACTTCTGGTGCAAGGCAAGGGGGGTAATCGTCCTGGTGGCTTCTTTCTGTGGTTGCTGCAGCACTGAGTATGGATGCTGCAATTCACAGCAGGGTGAAAGGACATCGTGCCTTGGCAGAGTCAAAGGAAGTGCTATCCAGAGAGAGGTACCCCCACCGCTGAGCTGGGTGGCAGAAATTTCACTGTGCACCCCACTGTCTCTCTCTCTCTCACTAAAGGTCTGCAATTGGAAAAAGCGAAGCTGTGCTTGTAGACACCTTAAGGATGGTGCAAGGCATGAATGCAAAAACACACAGTGCAGATTTTCTTTTGGATTCACCATAACACCAGCAGCTCTGACTGCAACAGCTGTTTCTGAAACAAGATGAAGCAGTCCAAGCTCACTGCCAAACAAGTGCTTTTGTAAAAACATTGGCAGAAATTTGAGAAAGTTGGTTCGTGAAGTTCAATATGCATAGTCCATATATTCATGGCAGCATGTTCTTTCTCACATTTTCTTTTTTTTGGTTTGGTGTCTAATTTATAAGTAAGAGTCTATGCCATTGCTCAGGGTAATTTCAAAATGACCCTTTTAGTTTCTGATTTCTTCCTCCAAACAATACATGCCCAGAAAACTGCTGAATCTGTATCAACAGTCATGTCTGTTGTGTGAGAGACCTGGCTGGCTACAAATGTAAACACACGCTGTGATAATGTTTGATGATTGGACATATAATGTATGTGTGTCCTTACTGAAAACGTTTATCAAAAAATAGATTATTAATTACTTGTGTTAGACTAGACTGCAATCACTAGACTGCGATCTTCAGTTCTTCTTGGCATTTTTTTGTGTTTGTAATTAATTTCTAATAGGTTATTCATATCTTTAGAGAGTAAAAGAAATTATACCAATGTCCCTGGAATGAGTATAGGGTATGACATTTTGGCTCTTTATAGGATAAAGTTTATAAAGGTTTCTTTTTTTTTATTATTTTTTTGAATGATGCAATGGCTGTATATTTTCTATTAATTCCATTCAAAGCCTGGAAAAAATGCAGTCTGAGAAGAGAAGTAGTTGGAAATACTATCAAGTTGATATAGTAAAATATCTTCTGGTATCTTTGAAACCTGCTGTGTTTTTTGAAAATATTTTGGGTTATTGTCTGTCTTTTAATTGGCAAGAGAAGAGAAAGTCTGGGATACCACAGATGGAAAGATTTATGTTTTGAATTTTTTCTTCTGTTATCTTTGGAGAGAATAAGAAGTTTATCTGGATGAATTTATTTAAAGAGGTTATTGGTGTGCTTTTGAGGTATGTACCTTAAAAGTAAATTACTGTCTTGTTTGCATTCACTTTTATTCAGCCGTTTGTACTAGCATGCATTTTGTCTATGTCCATTTCTCACTTTAATCATGAAGTGAAACAATATGAACAGGAATGGGTGATTTTGGAAGGAATCTCCTCTTCTGTTTGGTGTGCTAGATCCAGTTCAAATGAATCACAGCGAGAGCAGACCTTAATAAAGAGGTGCAGTGCCATAAATATATATTCATGTTTTTTCTTGTACACACTACTTCCATTTCAGTGGTCACAGGGGATATAGCCTTGTTTTTATTTGCTCTTCCAGATGTTCAGCAGTGTAAGTAGCATGTTACTGTGAACTTTGGTTGTCCAAAGACTACGTTTGTGTTCTTGAATCTCCAGGAGGATGTAAGTGAGGGCTCTTGAGTCTCTTGAGATTATTCCTTGCTAGAGCTCTTTTTCAGAAGTTTTCCTCAGTGTGCCAACCACCAGTGTGTCTTGTATGTTTCAAGCATTCTCTCTGTTTCTTAATTGTGAACCATCCCTAAATTTCCATCCTGTACATTCCAAATCTTGCACTGGTGGTGCAGTTAGTAAGAACTTTGCTTGCATGTGAACATGAATTTAGTTTATTTGGCCAAAGTGTTGGAACTTGGTGTCTGAGGCTTTGACAGGTTATTAAACACTTGTGGACAGATTTTTATGGTTGTTTACATGCCTGTAGAGACTCTGAAAACCTCACCTCTTCATCCCTTTGACTACATATTGCCTGGAACTGGGACCTGGGTTTGTTAAACCAACCAAGGTCAAAGGGACCTTTTCCATGGACAAATCTCTAAGCCTCTTTTTTTTTTTTTTTTTTTTTTTTTGGTCCCACTGAGCTCAGACCTCCTGGCTTTCAAAACCCAGTGTAGAATGGCCAAGGTGGGCTTGTCCCTGAGACCTCTGCATCAAACCATGTCCCACAACCTGGTTTCTCCCTCAGGAGCAGCAGCAGGTCTGGCTGCTTGCCCTCTGGGATTGTGACCCCCTCTCACCTGTATGCTGGCACAGCATTGTGAGGCTTTGATCTCTTTTGGGCACTCTCAGGGAACATACCTCAGTAGTTTTAGAATGTCATCTGTTTTAAACATTGATTTAAATTTTAGGATAATCCAGTGTGGTTCATTATAATATGTTAGAGGCTCACAGCTAGAAATGTTGTCAGGGTTAATAGAAAAATTAGCAAATAGTTGGATGGAGCATTTATAGGTTTTTTATCCATTGGCTGACGATGACAGGGTGTTACCCAGTATTCTGACTGGTTTACATTTGAATGCAAATCCTTGCTTTTACTGGCTCATCTCTAGGGCAGCTTTCATGTTCCCGTCTCTTCTACATCTCATCAAAGTCTTGTCTAGGAACTTTATTAGGGACTTAAATGCATGTGGTCTGTTATGCACAGTTGGATACAAGCCAGTTCATAGATTCTGCCATTTTTGTTCCTTGCATTTTTTTTCAAGACTCTTCTTTCTTGCAGCTCTTTTCTGCAAATGTTTTTTTGAGGCTTTTAAAAGGAAACTGTAGAGCAGGACCTCAGCCTGATGTTAATAGTTTACTGATAAGGACCATTATTGATCCTGCAAAAAGAGCACTATAACGACAGTTTCAGAATGTTATTTTTGCTGAGAACTAAGTCCTTGGAAAATTATTTTAAGTCCCAAATCATCTCTATGCTTAAAAAAAATTAGAAAGCCTAAACCCGTAAATTCTAGTATAGAAAGTGCAATTTCACTCTTGCACAGAAATGTTGAGTTCCCATGATTGTTCTAATTTTCTGCAGAAAACAATGTCTCTGTTCTATGTGGACAGTTAACAGTGTGGTTTCACTGACACTATTTGGCCAAATACTGTATGTTTTTAATATTGCTATGGTTGCACTATTCCAATTTTCCTTAGTTTGGAAAAATCCTGAAGAGAGAGAAATCCTACACACAAAAATACCAAACCTGAAACAGTGAAGGCTCTTGTGGACAGAGGCCAATTGTATTTGCTTGTGAAGGATAGCATAGTATAGTTAAGTTGTCTGGGCTAGAACTGAAAGCACTGGTTTTCTACTAAGAGGATGGGAGAGTTTGGCTTCTGTAATTTGTGTGTAAGTCAGCGATAATATTCTTGTTTTCTTTCTAGTAAATTACATGCAGACTTTCTGTTAATACTAGTTCCAGGAAAATGAAAGGCCAGGGAAAGCGTCTTGCCTTCAGGCTGTGTATGCTTGACTCCCCTTATTGTAATGCTAAAATTAGAGAGGGTACACACTCTTCATTGTAAATGCAGGAAATTATATATTTTAAAGATTTTCCAAGTGTGTGGTTCATAGTCTCCATTAGAGAATAGTTGTGAACCACAAGCTGAGGAAATGCTGTGATCTTTCATATAGTACAGTTTATATTCAGACCATCCTGAGAAATAGTGTGAAGAAAGAGGCAATCTTGGAGCAAATGTGAATAAACAAGAAAAAGGAACCAAGCCATAATACATAAGCCCCCAACAGCTAAGTAAAAGCTAGTATTTTTTTCCAAACACTCAGCACTTTAAATCTGATTGTTGATACACTTTTCAGAAATGATTTACAAGAAAATGTGCTCTTTCATTAAAAAAACCCTTGCTGAATGCAGAGTTAGTAAAATATAAGAGGTGGTTGAGAGTGCTTTGAGGCCACAGCAAAACCCCCTTCGGCTGTTTACTAATCCTAATGCACCCATGCCTCTGAGCATGGCCCATCAGCTGCATCACGAAGCACTGTACATCGGTGTCAACATCATGTGTGGTCAACATCAACATTGTGGTCAGCAGAGTCCCGCTGACAAAGCTTGTGGAGGTGCTGTGAAAACCATCTTCCTGGCTTTGATGCTGGCTGAAAATTCCCAGGGAAGACAAAAGCCTGAAGCAAAACATCTCCAACCAGACTGCTTTCCAGATCTGTAACATACCTCTACAACCATTTGTGTACAGCCTGTATGGTTGCACATCACTTGCAAAGCTCAGGAAGGAGCTTTAGAGAAAAACTGTCTGTTTTGCCCCATGAGCAAGGCCTGCTGTAAGTGGGGTTACCCACTCATGCTGAATTCCTCAGCAAATATTGTTGGAGACAGAACATGGTGTAGTGGGTTTATGTATAAAGGTTTTGGTAGTGGGGTGCCGTAGGGGTGGCTTCTGCAGAAGAATCCAGAAGCTGCCCCATGTTAGATAAGGGCCCTGCCACTGGCCGGAGCTGAGCCAGTAAGTGATGTTGTTTGCATGTCTGTGAGAGCAGATTTAAGAAATGGGGAAAATAAATAAATAAATAAATAAATAAATAATGCTACGACACAGGAGCTGAGAAGGGGAGGACTGAGAAGCAGCCCTGCAGCCCCCAAGGTGAGTGCAGCAGGAAGGCAGAAGGTTCTCCAGGCATGCAGCACAAGTTCCCCTGCAGCCTGTGGAGAGGCCCCTGGTGGAGCAGGCTGTCCCCCTGCAGCCCATGGGTCCCACATGGTGCAGATCTCCACGCTGCAGCCCGTGGAGGAGCCGCCGGTGGAGCAAGTGGATGTGGCCTGGAGGAGGCTGCGGCCCATGGAGAGCCCCCACAGGAGCAGGCCCCAGGCTGGAGCTGCAGCCTGTGGAGGAGCCCCCAGTGGAGCCAAAAATGCCATCTCTATCAAAAATAATGATACAAGAATGATATCAGCATAGAGGTATATTTAAATCAGTTCTGGTTCCCCAAAGAATGAAGATTAAAGTTCTCTCATCCAGGGAAATTGACTGCAGTGACATTACTCCTTGGGTAAGTCCAAATTCATAAAGTAGTCATTTGGATCTGGTTCAGCGACAGCTGAAGTCAATGGAGTTTTGACCTCAAGGGGTATTAAATCAAGCTCTTCTGAACAAATCTGGTGGTGCATATTCTGATTGCAGTCTTATGTACATTCAAGGAATGAGCAACAGTGCAGTGATAGAAATGTTAGAGCTGGAGACCTTCATTTTGACGTTGATGGCATAAGACACATTGTAAAAAGGACAACTTGGATCTGAAGATTCAGAAAAGATCGGTGTCAGAACCATTAAAATGGTGTGGAGTTCCCCAGGGGTGGGTGCTGGGGTCCAACCTCTTTAATATCTTCATTGATGATTTGGATGAGGTAATTGAATGCATACTCAGTAAGTTTGCAGAGGACACCAAGTTGGGGGGAAGTGTCAATGTGCCAGAGGGCAGGAAGGCCCTGAAGAGGGACCTGGACAGGATGGGTCAATGGGCAGAGGACAATGGGATGAGGCTCAACACAGCTAAGTGCTGGGTCCTGCACTTTGGCCACAACAGTCCCATGCAGTGACACAGGCTTGGGGCAGAGTGGCTGGAAAGCTGTGCAGAGGAAAAGAATCTGGGGGTGCTGACTGATGCTCGCCTGAACACGAGCCAGCAGTGTGCCCAGGTCGGCAAGGAGGCCAACGGCATCCTGGCTTGTATCAGGAATAGTGCAGGCAGCAGCAGCAGGGAGGTGATCGTACTCTGCTCTGGTGAGGCCCCACCTCGAGTGCTGTGTTGAGCTTTGGGCCCCTCAGTACAAGGACATTGAGGCCCTGGAGCGTGTACAGAGAAGGGCTATGAAGCTGGTGAAGGGCCTGGAGCAAAAGTCCTGTGAGGAGCAGCTGAGGGAACTGGGGTTGTTTAGTCTGGAGAAGAGGAGGCTCAGGGGAGACCTTATTGCTCTTTGCAACTGTCTGAAAGGGAGGTGTGGGGAGCTGGGGGTCGGCCTCTTCTCACAGGTTACTAATGATAGGACTAGAGGCAAAGGCCTCACATGGTTTAGTGGGTGACATTAGTGGTAGGCGGGTGGTTGGACCAGATGATCTTGGAGGTCTTTTCCAACCTTAATAATAATGTGGTTCTCTGAGTCTATGAAAGCCAAATTTGTATGAGTGGCAATTGCACTGCTTTCCATGGGCTAATATCCAGGATGGATTTTGCTCAGATCTTCATTTGATCTGATTCATTTGATGGAAATGATCTACGTCATTTCCACTGTTGTTAGTGGAGAAGGCTGAGTGTGACTGAAAATGTTTGCTCTTTCCATGCTTTCGTTCTGGAGGGGCTTTCAGCCATTGGAGGAATGGGGAGTAAATTAGTGTTCCTTGTAGTGGAACACTTACTTTTTTTTTAAAGCAGAATTTGAGCTGGTCCAGCTGGTGTATTCTTATTCTGAAAGTTCTACTTCCATATATGTATATATATATATATATATGTTTATATGTTATATGTATACATTTGGTCATGTTTGGCCAGTGCAGCAGTCAGCATTCTGAAATGTAAAAGTAAATTTGATAGTAGCTCAAAGAGAGGTGAGACAGGGCTACATTCATCTTAGCTGGAGGAGGAGTCCCATGCTTTGGCAGTTCAGTAATGCACAACTTGGCTTGTGGGTCAGCTCAAGGGCACTTCAAACAACCAATTATATTTTCCTTCTATCAATCTATGTAACAGAATTCTGCCATTTTAAAGGGTGTATTGAATATACTTACATAGGGACAGACTTCTGAAAATTGGTTGGTGACATGACGAAGACTTGAAAGTTCACTCCTTCTCCTTTTCCCTGTCCAGACTTAGAATTTAAAGAGGTATAAGCAAAAATAAATGCATGTACATGCACTGAGCACACAGTTGTGTTCATACATATGTATACAGAAAAATAAAAATAAAATAAAAAAAAAGAGCAAGAAAAAAACACAAAAGCCAACCCAACCAAACAAAAACCCACCAGTTTGCAAGGGTGTGCTTATACGTGAAATTCTGACATGTAGGTGCAACTGGAGTGTTGAGGCAGAGATAATGAGTGCACAGAGATGAGACAGGCAGGCTAGATTTCACCAGTGATGTAAACAGCTAAAAATGCTGCCCAGCATTGCTCTCTGATGAGGCGAAACACTGAATCTGAGTGCAGCTCCTGGAGTATAAGGACAGGAGGAAATTATTTCCATGTTAGGTCCCTTCAGTTCCCCTCAGCATGTGCAACTGCCATGAGGATACCTCACAGTCACAGGACAGTTCATCTGTCAGTCTATACATCTGCACGACTGCTAGTGCTAAAATATGCTTACTTTTGTCATCCTGAAAAACACAGCTTTTAAGCTAGGGCACACAGTGTATCTCTTCTCTCAGAACTTCACTGCAGACCACAGTGAGAAGGGTTCAGGAGATGAGTTATGTTTCAGTGAGGCTTTGAGAGGAAGTTTTATGGATGCACTTACTAAATAGCAACTTAAACAAGCAGAATTTTTCTGTACTCTGTGTGTACACTGCTCAAGCCCACAGCTACTTTGTGTTAATAGTTTGAGATCTCAGTGCTTACAAAACCCTGAAATCTTTCCCGAACGTGCTGCTCGGCAGTAAGTGATGTGGAGGGTTAGTGTTTTTTACAGGATCACCTTCATACTGCAAAGCTTCTGGGAAGAGTGTGACAGACAATGTCCTTTGGGGGATAGGCAGGAAAATCTAAAGGGTTTTTTTGTTTGTTTTGTTTTGTTTGTTTTGTTTTGTTTTGTTGTTTGTTTGTAAGTTGCTTTTTTAAAAAAAAGAAGTGCTTAGACCTCCTGCCCAGGTTGCTCAGATTCACTGCAGCACCTGTTCTGTTCCATTTTCACATTGTCCTCCTTCCTTTGGTCCCTCTAAAACCCTCTAGTTCTGCTGCACAGGAGCAAGGCTCATGTAGCTCCTGTTCAGTGGGTGCTTAGGAAAAAATACAATAGAAACAGTGGTGCTGGTGAATTAAGGATCAAGCCCCCACGCTGCTCCTCCATTTACTCAGCTGGTGAATTTCATTTTGTGTATGAGGCAGGCTAGTGGGAGGCTCATAAGCCCTGTGCTAGTCTTCAGTGTGAAAAAGCAATCAAATCCCCCAACCCTCTTCCAGCCAAATCATTTTCTTTCTCAGCCAGCTGAAAGAATTTCACCAGTAAACAGGTTTTGCTGCTTTCTGCCTGCTTGCTGTGATGACAGCTGCAGTTGAAGGCATGCCACACTTGGCAAGGAGAGCTTCTTCCCTGAAGACTAACCATCAGCAGAGGAGAAGATGCAGCCTTCTAGAGCAAGTGTGACAGACAGCCATGAGATTTTTATGAGTCGGGGAAGTGCTGCTTTCCCAGAAAGACACATTACTTTTTCTTCCTACCTCCCTTTGCATCCCCTTCTCAGGAAACTGTTCTTGCTGCTGTTGGTTGGCGATATAGATTGTAACTGTGGTTCACTATTGGTGAAAGTCTGTCCTACTTATCCAACAGCAGAACCTGTACTGACTTCAGAAAGACCAAGACATAAGCACAGACTCTGAGATATTCAAAAGTGAAGGCATTTGATACATATAAATAAAGCAATATAAAATTTGGGGTAGCTCTGAATTTTGCAGTGGAAACAGCATGAAGGGTTTGGTTTGTTACTGCAGTGCATTTCTGTTTATTTCTAGATCAGCTCTTATGGCGATAAAAACATGAAGAATGTACAAGCTCACATAATTTGGAGGTGGCCAGTGATTTCTGTTAAAGTGAGAGGTTGGTTTTTTTTGCTTGAAACCATCAGCCAGAGTGTGTGCAGAAGTGATAAGGAAACAGTGACAAATGAACGGTGCTGGAGGAATTCCTCCCTAGTCTAATGGTTTATAACATTGCCAGATCTTGGAGGCTTGCAGAACTTGTCAGACTCTGTGAACCTCTCCGCTGTAATTTATACCCTTCTCTTTACTTGAGAAACATTCAATTAAAAACATGTTTTCCTAACTAAAGGGAAGCATGTGCAGTTCATATCAGGGATGGAGGTCTGCCCCTTTCACCAGTGGTAGAGCAGGACACCTAGATGATTCACACATTGTCTGCAAACTATCATTATTTTATATACTCTTTCTTTCTCTCCCTCTCTCCTTCATCTTAGTTCACAGTTTGTCTTTCAAGCAGAAAGTAAATTCACTAATATGTGAATTGGTATGGAAGTTTCTTATTCCCAAAGTTTAATGTTAGAGAGAACACAGTGGCCCTTCTTAGCCCTTCAGTTTGCTGGCCTCTTTGGGTTGACTGGTTGTCCATCCCAGTCCCTTGACGAATTGATGATATCCTTATGAAATAAAAACTTGAGGCTGGGACCTCCGGCATTTGGAGAGCAATATCTGGGGGAGGCAGCGGCTCCTGGTGAGTCTCCTTCGAGTCGCCTTATTTTGGGAAGGAGAAATACAGTTCTGCCTGTGGTCCTGGAGAGGCAGTTAGTGGGGACAATGGGACTGCAGCAGGACTTTGTGGGGACCTCAGCACTGTTCTGCCTTCTCCAATGAATGGAGGCATAGATTTCTGCAGTTGTTGGCTTCGGTCCTTTAGCAGCATTACGTATTTGGCTTAAGAAATACAATAAAACTCAAGAAAAGAAGCCTTAATATTGTCCATCTCTTGAATCAGATACTCACGCTGTGGTGGCCAAATCCTTAATTCACAGTGCTCTCAATCTTTAGCTAGTGGGTAGGTTTCCTTACTTATAAGTATGAAAGCAAAGATCCTTCCAAGTAAACAGTGCTTCTTCCTCAGATGGCGATGGAGTAGCAGTCCAAAGTCTGGGCGGGAGAGAGAGGCTGAAAATAAGAGGATTTAAAACATCCTGAGTTGGTGTTTTTTTGTTTTTATTTTTGTGTTGTTGTTGTTGTTGTTTTCTAGTATGAGAAAGCAGAGCCCAAAACATAAGGGTTTGGGACCTCTATAAAATCACTTAAAATTCAGGTTTAAACTATCGTAAGATTGGTTTGAAATCCATGTTGCTTGAGATGATTAAATACAGTTTTACTATGCCTCTTAATGTTTTAGGGTTCTGGTTTTAGGGTTTTTATACAGCTAAAAGATTAGAACGTTACTTCTTATTAATGGTAGTGATTTTTGCACTGTAATTGAATTTAAGAGTCTTGGGCTTCTAGAAAATGTTGAATAGGCTATCAGTCAGTTAACGTAGTCATGGCTATACTGTTCTCTTGAACAAAAAGCAGTGTGGAAGTTCCTGAAATGCTAATAATCAGCAGTGGTAATGGAATGTCAAATGTACATTTGCATGTTGCATGGGTTTTTCCAGGTTAGTCTCTGCCAGCTTGTCTAATGATTCCCAGGGGAGGATGTCCATGGCTGGCTGCCTGTGAGTGTGTGAGAGGACAGGCAACATTTCTTGCCTTCTTTATCATAAAGTGTACCTACCACCCACCCCAAGCCATAGGTCCACCAAATGCATGTTCCAGCATGTGGACACTGCTGGAAGACACCCACTTTCCTCCACTAAGCTCTGCTGCGTGATATGTTTCTTCCTTTCAGTTCCTTCCTTGCATCCTCAGCTCTGCTGCCTTGCTTCCAGGAGAGCCACATCACAGATTTCCCCATTTGTCCTGAAGGACCTCCCCTGAGGTCCTAACCAGAACTCCACTGGCAACAAGGAGGAAAAGAAGTAGAAGAAGCTGAGGTAGCCAGGTCTTTGTACCCCAGTGGTGTTAATTCCTTCTCTGCATATGTTTGTCCTCGTTTATCTTGACTGCAGCTACCACCTGCTGTTGCTTCTGGCATCATTGCTTCTTCTCAGGGTCATAATGTAGGACCTGTTTTTACTGCTATGTGTAAAATAAAGGAAGAATTTTGATTGTCTGAAACTTGCTATGCCAAGTCCCATCCTAGAACATGAAAGAGGGAGTTTAGAGGTTGCTATTTGCCATTACCCTTTGGTCACCAAGTAAACCTCATGTGACAAAACCCTAGTTCTGGATATTTTCCTTCCCAAATCAAATGATGTTGCAGCTAACGTATTAACACATCTCAAAGAATGGTTTTGCAACAGCAGTGCTTTCTGGCATAGCATGTATTCTGTACACATTACTCACTACAGTGGTATGTTGTAAATGAGGTCATAAAAGCTAAACAAGCAATAAAATCTGATTCTTAATTTAGGGCTCAGATAGCTGTAGTGAATTTCCAGCACCTAGGGATGCTTCAGTCTGCATTAGATATTGCTGCAGAAATGTGCTATGGAAGATTAAGGCTTTGCCATCTGTAATGCAGTTAAAATAGTGTTGTTCACATTGAAGCTATAGTGTGTTATTGCCAGCTAGTGTATGATTTTGGAGTATACACATGAGCAGGTTATTAAGCCTGAGTCATCTTATTGAATCTTGCCAGTCTGAATGAAGGACTTATATAATCTTTAAAATGTGATTTAGTGAAGAAGAGCAGACTGCCAGCCAGCAGCACACTGTCTGGGTGAGCACACAAGCTCCCTCTTCAGGAAATCAGGTGGGTAATGATGGATTTGCTAGCTGTCTGCTGTCCTTTCTACAGGGTGAGTCTGCCCCTGCCAAAGCAGCATTGTTGACTTCTGCGGCAGGTTGTGAACCAAAGACATGTAGCTTCTGAATAACTGATGTCTGTGGGTTTTCAGCCCTGCACAAACAATCTACGCCCTGAGAGCTGACCTGATCTCATGTCTTTTCTATGGTCTGATTTTTGGGTGGTCCTGTGCAGGCTCACAAGTTGGACTCAAAGATCCTTGTGGGTCCCTTCCAAATCAGGGCAGCAGTGGGGCAGCTCTGTGCTTTCCCACAGCTTTGCACTGAAGTAGCTGATGACTAGAGTGCTCGACAGCATCTCCTTCCTTTCCACTGTCCACCTCCCTGACTGTCCTCTCTACTTGTGTGAGTGTGGTATTACTCCTCCCATTTTTTGGCATTTGTTCTGTGGTGGGGTGTGTTGTACGTCCAGATCTTTGCATATACTAGTCAGCAGAAATTCAGGTACCCTGAGGATTTTGACCCCTGCCAGGATTGACAATGTATCTTTAAAAAGTTTAAACAAATACCCAAATAAAACTTTTAGACGTTTCAAAACTCTTTGTCTGAAAACGATAGCATTTTCTTGTGCCTACTACAGTTTGCAAGATGGGGACCTTGCTGCATTTATTATACCGCGCAGAGGCACTGGTCATGCAAGCTGTGTTGCAGGTGACACTGAGATCTGTACCATCACTGGTGTTTCATGTGTGATAAAAGAAACTGGAAGTTGACTTATTGTAACAGTTGTTCTCTCTGAGTGCACCCTGGTTTCAGCTACTGCAAATAAAAGAAATAAGATTGAATCTTAAAATATTTTTACTCTGTTATCCTAATGATGTGCTTTCTCCCTGTTTATCCACTATCCAGGACTTCCCTCCACATTCACACTTAGGTCTCTTGGTGAATTTCAAAGGTCATTGAAAAGTATCTAGAAATTTGCTGAATGTCTAGAAATTCCCATGCTGACTCTATTCTTGTCCCCACTGGTGTGACACACCATCTGGGTGGTGGTGGGGGACCCATGGCAAGCCTTATGGAGGGAAAAGCAGGCAATGTTTGGTCATTCCGTGTCCAGTTTGGCTTCGCACAGTCTGATTTCTTCCTGGTGAATGAGTGGAGGAGGGCAGGGATACGCAGACTGCAAAGCCCTTGAAATGTGTCCTCCTCACCTCCGTTGTCACAGAGCAAACACGGTTATCTGTGCCTAGCTGATGGGCAACTTCAAAGGGCAAGTGAGTAGCCAGCCAGTAATTTGTATAGATTTTAGAAAAAAAGCATTCTCCAGGGGCAGTTAGCCACAGTGCAGCTGTCTTTCTGAGCTGTGACATGTTTCATTTTGCATCTGCAAATGTTTGTGTAGAAGAGGAGAGGGAACAAAATGAGATGGAATGTTGGCATGGATGCTGCATTTCAGTAAGGAATAATTTAAAGGGCTTTTCTTTGTATATTGAAATATAAGCGAGATGAGGCCAATGGTAGCTCCAAGTCTTGTAGGTCATGTTCAGAAAGCAGAGGAGGGAGAAGGTGAGAAAGAGCCACCATACAGATCTGCTAAAACAAACAGGAGTTCCCAAATAGGTTTAGCATAGGCAGCCTCTGGAGTAGCTTCTCTTTCTTCAGGTATATACAAAGAGAGACTATATTGCCTTGCATATTGCCTTTCAGTGTTGCAGTTTCTTTGACCTCTCATGATTGCTTTGATTAAAAATGTTTCACTTAGGTCATGAATAATTGTAGAAATATATTTACCAAATTAAATTGTGATTTAAAGAAGTGATACTTTGTTTAAAAAATGACCTCTGGCACGATGGGAAATATGCATATCCTTAGACAGGAATACAAATGTATATTTAATCTCTATTATTTAAAGAAACCTCAAAATGTTTTTAGCCCAACCTGATCTGAGCAAACATAGAATTTTGAGTTGTTGGATCACATATATTACTGATCTTTTCCAGAAACTTAAGTAATCTCAATTTTTAAAACTAAAACAATAAAAGAAAGAGAGAGACTGTCTAATTTTCTATTAATGATACAAAATCGAGGTTAGGGGTGGGGCCTATATGTTGGGGAGTAACTGTGAAGTGCTGACTTTCTTCCACAACTGTGGCTCCAGGCTTTGTGGACCTGTTGAACTCAATTGGAGCTTTGCAGTTGACTTTGATCATGTCATGCTGAACAATAAAACTGGGGGAGCTGACGGAGGGGCTGCTGCTGCTCAAGGGCTGGCTGGGCATTGGTCAGTGGGTGGTGAGCCATTGTGTTGTGCATCACTTGCTTTGTGTATTCTTGGTGTTTTGATTTTTTTTTTCTTTCTGTTATTTTCCCTTCGATGTTAAACAGTCCTTAAGTCAACCCATGAGTTACTGTATTTTTTCCTTTTTACAATTCTCTCCCCCATCCCTCTGGGGTGGGGAGCAGCGAGTGAACAGCTACATGGTGCTTAGCTGCCTGCCAGGTTAAACCACAACAACCATTCAGGGAAAAGAATGCTACAGCATTGTCTGTAAACGATTTCAGCATTTTTTGCTAAGTTATGTTACTATCCTTGCTCTTTTTTTTTTTTTTTCTGAAAGAATGGTTAATGTTTAAATTTACTTTATTACCCCCTATTCACTTAAGTGAATGAAGCATCACCTACCTGTGTCACATCCTAATTGTCTGTTTATGATGATAAAAGAAATAGGTATCAGATAAAAAACTGCAAGGTTTGCTAGAAAGTCCTAGTGCTGAAGTCCTGGGAAGTTGAGGGCTTGTGGCCTTTTGTGTGTGAGACCTTGCCTGGAAAGTACCTGTACCATGTGGGTGGGAAACAGCTTCTGACAGTAAAAGACATACGTGCAACAGGTCTTGTCTTTTTGTTTGATCTGAAATACTGTAGCATTCATGGACTTGCCTATAGATGCCTGTGCCCTGCAAATGTCTAGATAGTTATGGTGAAAATGACAAGTGTTCAACAGAATTGTGATTCGGATTTGGGAAAATAGACGATATGATAAGAAAGCAAAAGCTTAACTCTTAGAGTTCATTAAGAAATGCTATGACTTGAACCTTTAAGGTCCCTTAAGCTTCTGATAACCTTTGGACAGCTGACAACTGTGAACTTGCTTGCCTTTTCCTTACATTGAAAAATAAAGTTTCAGGTCTCCATTTTAATGTCCCCAAAATTCAGTTGAAAAGGGGGTATTTGATACATTAGAGAAGCATGCATAAGTGATGTAAAATGTCATAAATTTTCATCAGGTGCAGAGGGAATGGCTGAGATGGTGCATAGATTGATGCTTTGATGTTCTAGATAAATTGTATGCCTAAGATTTTATTTAATGTTTATGACCTAAGTATGAGGAGACATTCACAATTTTTTTGGTCTGCATTTTGTCAAAAAATTAAGCTTCAAATCATACTGCCACTAATACTGAGCTTGGATGCTTATTTCAGCTGTGTATTGCAGTGATGTTTCTTCCTGTGGGTTTCAGTGCAGATTTTTCAGGCAGAATGGGGCTGCTTGAAAGCAGGTTTTGTTCTGAGAAACGTTTTGGAGTGCATGAGATTAAAGTAAAGTGGGTTGAATAGGGCAACGTGGCCATGCTCTGGGAGCACTGAAAAGCAGGGTTTTGCTCTCTCTTTGCAGGCAAGCAGCAAGCATGAGTCTGGCAGCGCGCAAGTTTGAGCGCCAGGACCCTGTCATCTGAACCCTGTCTCCAGCTGACTTTCCAGCTCGCTGGGTGCTGTTCATCCCACACCATGGAGGACTGCCTTCACACCTCCTCTGAAAACCTGTCCAAGCTGGTGAGCTGGGCCCACAGCCACGGGACCATCTGCAGCCTCATCCCCAACCTCAAGCACCTGCTGTCTGAGGGGGCCCACGGCAACCTGACGGCCATGTGGGGCTGCAGCGCCGGCCATGCCTACCACTGGCCCCTGGCCGCCACGTGCCGGGCGGGCTCCCAGGAGCGTGTTTGTTTCCAGGACAGCCGCAGCTTCAACTCAGACAGCCCCAGCATGCTGGGGGTGCCCTCAGAGGTGCAGGCCAGCCCCCTGGAGCGCTACCCAGGCCGGCCGGGGAAGGCCAAGCTGGACTGCACCCGCACCCGTGACTCCTGTGACTTCTCCTACTGCAGCGAGCCCTCAGAGCTGGGTGAGCCAGTGGAGGAGTATGAGGATGAGGCCACACTCTTTGACATGGTCTGTGAGTCCTCTGTGACTGATGAGGACAGTGACTTCGAGCCTCAATCCCACCGCGCCCCCGGCGGCCCTCGGAAGCGGCCTCCCGCCATAGTCCCTGCCGCCGCCCACGCGCAGCCAGCCGATGAGGGGGGCAGCGAGGTGCTCCTCAAGAAGATCAAGCAGGAGCTGCCCGAGGACTACTACATTGTGGCCAACGCCGAGCTGACGGCTGGTGCCGATGGGCCAGCACTGGCCCTCACCCAGATGTCCAAGCCCAAGCCACCAGCACAAGCTGGACCCTCTGGCATGGTTGCCACCAGGACCCTGCCCCTGCCCGCTGCTGGCCCGGACCCCGACCCGCCGCATCTCTGCGCCTCCCCACCTGGACCACCACGGCTCCCTGCTCAGAGGCCACCCCGGTGTGCCCTGGCCTCCCCAGCCCGGGGTACAGCTGGTGGCATCCCCTCAGCCACCCTACAGGTGCCAGCCACCAGCTCCAATGCCACAGCCATGGGGAAGGCTATCAGCATCCCACTGTCAGCCCTGCAGCTGCCCGGCCAGGAGGAGACCCCAGCCACCGAGGAGACCCCACCGCCCGCCCCGCAACCGGCCCCGGGCAGCGAAGCAGCCGCATCGCCCTCGGTGAGCACAGAGCCCGAGGTCAGCTCCAGCCAGCAGCAACCCCCTGCTGCTCCCACTGCCACCCCCGAGGCAGCGGTGCCGTCGATGCCAGGTAGGAGGCTGGGTGGGTGGGATCAGTATTTTGGGGGGACAGGCACCCCGGCTCAATGTCAGGGGGCACCAAGGGAGGAGTCCCCACTGGGCTGTGCAATGGGTTCATAAGATGGCAGATAGAGGAGCCATCAGCCTGGGAGAGGATATGGAGGACCACCCCCCATGAGGAAGGTATGGCTGCCATGAGAAAATACATCTTTTAGGACAGGTTTTTAGGTCTGTGGGGTGCAGTTGTGTGCTGGGAGCTCTGCCTGGGAGAGGTGTGCAGCCATCCTGTTGTGTACGAGGGGTGGTGTGGGCATGAATCCCAGCTGTGCTCCCCTTCAGAGAGGTGGAAAGGTGAGATGTTTGGAGTGCAGAGACAAAGGAGGATACTAGAAGAGTACCCAGTGAGAATTTCTCACTGCTATAAATCTTTACCACAACATTTCCATGACGTGCAAATCAGAGCAGCTTGCAGAGACCTGAAGGAAAACCACAATGTTAACCATGAAATTAATAACACTTAAACTATAATTCAAGAATTTTTATTTTTTTCCCTGTTCTTGGTAGAAGTTCTCAGCCTTCTTCCTTTTTTCCAACTCTGAGTGCTGCCAAAGCATTGAGAAATGGCAAAAACATCAACATGAGCAGATAAAGAGCAGCTTGATGCAGCATACTTCTGCTGAATGATTGCCATGTGCCAGTCTGTCTGCAGGACAACTCAGTGTTGGCCATAGGTGTTGGTGTGGGGAGGAAGCCTCCAGCTCTCTCTGGACCTAAGTGTGTGCAGTGCTGGCTTTGCTCTTTCAGCTGGTGAGTGGTGCCATTCCAGGGTGAGGCAAAGGCTGGAGGGAGCTGCCTGTATGTAGTCCCTTTGGTAGCTACTGTAAACCCTAAAAACAATTACGTTAACAGCCTGGACTAACCCAAGCACCCTGAAAGCCAGTTGAACACTATTAAATCTATTAATTACCAAGAGCCTGCAAATCTTGTTACCAGATAAAACACACAACATATTTAAATACACAGTTTTACTAGGTAAAACCCCAGAAAGCTTTACTAATTCAAAAAGATGGTTGTTGTCTTGGTTACATCAAAGCAAATTTCTCTTTGGGACTCCCATTTTTGCATCTTTGAGAAGTTACTTTGCAGTAGTCCTGTCGTATAACACCCCATGTGGAAATCCCCATGAAAAGCTCCAGCTGATTTAGAACTGACTCTTCTCAGCTAAATATGAGAGATGCGGGATGCCTGATGTGAATCCAGATTGCATGGTAAACCTACTTATTTTGTTTTCTTCAGTTTATAGCGCATAACTGCTGTGTATACCAGAGCTGTTTTCTACCAACCAGCCCCTCCAGCTTACTCAGCCTCCAACTTGCAGGCTGGGACATGTGAATACAAACCTAGGCAGATTTTTGCCATGTATGTGTGTGTGCTGTCTTGGAGAGGGATTTGCTTTCAACAGAGTCATTAAAATAAACAAAACCCTTCATACTGCTTTTGTCAGGATTTGATCAGGGGAAGACCTGCATCCTTTTTATTTCTGAGTGCTCTTCTCCATCCTCAGAAGCCAGATGAGGCCAGCAGTTATTACCACTGAGGGCTAAACCTAACAAGAATGGACACAATGCCATATTTTCACATTTATGCAGTTTCCAGACTAGGGTTGTTCTACATCTAGTGTCTCACTGTGAGAACATAGTGATACTGCATCTAGATTTACACCCTCTCTGTAAATCCTTCCTAGCTTCCCAGTGCTGCTTGCGTAGACAGCACTGTTACATCAGCATGCTGCCTGAATTCCATCTTAGTCATCTATGTCCTCAATACTTAAATTTCTTGTGTTCTCAGAAAGTGTTATGCAGTGTCAGCCTGGTATAGTGTTGTAATATGCTGTTACTGTACTAAAAGGTAGTTGCATTTCTTCAAGGGTAAAGTGATTTATACACAACTATAACATGATGCTCACATCAGGGAAGTCTTGATTGCTATAGATCCTCCTCCATTGGCAAAGAAGTGCTGGCATTAATAGATCTTTGAGATGCAGAGAAGCGAGCAAGTGAATTTATTGCAGATACATGGTTCTGCACAGCATATTCTTGCAGCTAGAATCCAGAGGTCTGATTAAAGACTGTAGCACGTTTATTGTTTATGTACAGTGATTTCGTTAGGTTTTCTCTTTATTTAACAAAGAGGGATGTACTGGAAGTGGTGCATGATATATAAAATTTGAGCAATATTGAACTACAAGAGAATGTTTATGTGTACTATATAAAAACGTTTCTTTCCTAAACAGACAGGCAATGATGAGTATAATTCTTACATAAAAGATGGCAGGAAGTAATTATACCGAGAAGCCTAGAGCTATTGTTAGTTTATAGACTCAGTTGATGTTTTGACAAATGAATGAAGATGCAGTTAAAAGAGAGCAAGGAATTTAAATTCTTCCTTCTCTTAAGTGTTGCTTAATTTTAGAATAAGATATGATGCCTTGCTCCTGGTCCCATTATAATTGCTCATGTGTTTATGAGGTCTTTCCAGGACCAAGGCCTTACGTGGTTAGTTATAATTAAAAAGCGTGATCAAACCAGCAAGAAATATTACTTTGAATTTTAGATTAAGTCACACATCTTTGTATTTGTGTGGGTGACACAGCTGATAGTTAGCATGTGTTGTTCTCTCTCGAGTAATGAAAGTTTGAGTGAGATTCTCTAATACATCAAAAATATTGATGTATGTTAGCCTTGGCCAATTTAATCTACATGATAATTTTGGACTGGTTTCTCTTTTAAACATTTCTTCTTTTTGTCTTTTACTCCCTTTAATTACACAGTGGCACCTGAATGTTGCAGGGACTTTGCAGAAGCATTTTAACATGTTAAGAGTGAAGTGGCATCCCAAGATTAAGTGAGGATTTCTGCTAGGTTCAAGTCTTCATCTGAGCATTGCAGAATATACTGCACTATTTTTGTTAAACTCCAGCCCTAATACATGGACATTTGTCTGTGAATTTTCTGGTTGGTTTTGACTACTTTGTTAGCAAAGGCTTCAAGAATATATGTAGGTACTACTTAGTCCTTTTTTTCTTGCGGAAAAAATAAGACCTACATCTGAGAAGAGAGAGATTTCTATTATGGTGGAGAGCTGGGAATCTCTGCAGTTTGTACTTCCCAAATAGCCTCTTTTGTCTTTCCCTTTTGCTGAACTTGGTCTGTTTTGTCAGTCCAGGAACCAGCAAGGGCAGGGTGGGTCACATCAATGAAGGTAGAAGGTGAGTGAGAAACAGTATGCTTTAGGTTGCTGTATATACAGCCTAGAAAAATCATCGTCATTTGGATGTCTGAAACCACAAGTGGAAAAAATGTTGTAACTGCAGGAGGATATGGAAGAAGTCTATGGCTTGGAGGAAGATAGATCTTACTGTGTAGGAAGGCAAATATCGATCCTCAGGGAGGCAGGATTCACTTTGTAAGCAGAATAGCTGAGGTGTTTGTGAAGAATGATCACCTTCCATCTGAAGAGTGAGGGCAGAGACATGCGTTGGGTTGACAAGACAGTGCAGCAACGTATCTCTGGTCCAACACTAGTCTAACTATAAACAATGGAGGAACAAAGGGTTCTGTGAGGGTACATTAAAAAGGTGTGAAATCCATATGTGCAAAGTATGCAGCAGCCAAAGAGTTGTCAGTAGGGATGGAAAACCAAAACATCGTTTAAATGAAGTGACAAATTTTGTTGTTTCTGTCAGAAGCATGGCAAATCATATTCTGTGGGTACCAGCACAATGCCAGCATGCATATCCATTGATGGTCTGGCTGGGCTGTGGAGTGATTATGCGTACAAGCTTTTGCAGAGTTTGGAGAGGAAACAAGTTGTCCACAAACACCAGAGGATTCTCAGTGTGCTGCACACTGTCCCTGTGCCATGGGTATCAAACCAAGACCGTGGTCATGAACGCATGCTGTGATGGGTAGTGCCATGGCCTGGGCCTTGCTGACTGCGATGTCTCTGTTTTGGGTTCCTTCCTGGTCTTCCCCTATCTGTGGCTGGTTTCTCAGGATCCCAGAGGGGTGTGTAACTCACTCTTGCCAACTTTTTTCTCTCCTTTCCTCTACCTGAGCATGATCATTAAAAGATACAGTACATCTGGGAGTTGCCTAATGTTTGTTTATAGCTTTCAAGTTGAATGTTTTAAAGTGTTTCTCTGCAATCAAAAGAACTGGGACCTTTCTCTCTCTGCAGTTGTGTGAGTTTAAATTAAATGGGAGCTGAGACTCTCGTGTGAACATAGTACTTGTTGATTTGGACCTGTTAGTTGGTCATCAAGATGTTACAAGATTTAGGGGAGAAAGAAGTTCCCCAACTTCGTGGATTGCCAATAGTGCCTAGGTTAGGCTTAAACTCCAAAACTGCTGTTAACACTGCAAGCAGAAAAATATGTCAGCTAGCACATTCCAAAGAAGTGCAAACAATTAAAAAAAAAAATGCCTTTTTTTAGAGGTATATGAAGCATCAACCATATATCCAGAAAGGCCAAATTAATCCCTGCTGTAATTCTTCCAAGTCCTGTGGAACAGTGCCAAGAATGAATGTAACACAAGGCAAATACTCAGTCAAAGAAAGTTGCAAAACTTCATTTAAGCTCTTCCAAGAACACTCAAATAATTGCTGATAGGTCTCTGTATAGATAATTTACATGAAAAGATTTAATACTTTTGGCTAAGGGGACTGCTGAAGCCTGCCTCCAGGGACTTACACAGCTGAATGTTATCAAATGAACAATTAAACTGTTTTAGGGGTGAGACAGTCTCTTTCTCTTTGTGTCAGAGTAAAGAGTTCAGAGACCATTGGTGACTCTGTATGCCCCATAATTGATTTCTTTCCTTGCTCCGCTAGCTCAAGTAAAAATAATAAGTTCTGAGATAGATAATTACCCCCCAAAAGTACTTTTATTTTTTAAAGTTGCAAGGGCCTTGCTTATTTAGAAGAATAAAATCAGATAATTATGATTTTACTAATCAGAAAAAGGAAACTGGTGAGTTGATTAACCATCTCCTCAACTGCCACTGCTTTCTGATCTTGCAGCATGGATTTGCCAGGCCTCTCCCACCCTTAGTTATCTGTATCCAAATGGTGCTGGCTTATAAACTATTGATTTGTGGACTGTACTTTGGAATTACTGCTTATAAGGCCGATGTTACTTGTCTTTACGATATTGTAAGGGATTTCTATTTAAAAGCAGAATAATGTCATAAAAAGGACAAATTCAGCCTTTGAAATGTAGTCGTGTACTTGCATTCATCATTGAGGTCCATAGCATGACAATCAAATCTGAAAAATGTAAATCTTTGTACTAATAGTGGTAACGTGGGAGTATGTTTTATGAGTCTGTTCCTACCAAAAGTAGTTATCATAGTATTAACTCTTGCAGAAGAGCTCTGAAATGAAAACTTAGCAAGTGCTATAACATCTCTTGATGCTTACAAAAATATATTTATCACCATTTCAAACTCCATGCATTTTCTTTATTGGAATTTTCACCCAGACACAGAAGGCTCATGCCAGTCTCTTGCACCCTTGATGATCAACAGTGGACTTCTCATGTAGAGGGGGATCTTCTTGCTGCCCTGAGTGTTAAATATTTGTTAAACAAAGTGACTGTGCACCCAAATGATGAGGCTGCTGCTTTACTTGACTGCAGGGCTTGTTTCCCATGTTCCCCAAGGACCTGCCCTTTGTGGGACCCCCTGCAGCAGGCAGAGTCATCCATCTCCTGGCAGGAGTGCTGAGGATATACGTGTGCATCTTGACAGAGGGTGTTTGTGCATTCTCATGCTGAACATAGGTTGGTCTGGGAGAAGTGTGAGGATAGGATTGGTACTATACCTTCAGTAAAAGATGTATAGGCCTGGTAATCCATTGTAACAGGTGGGGAGTGGTAATTTCCATCCAGTCTGTGGCAATTCTTTGCCTGTAGCTAGAAGGGAGTGGAATCCCCCCTAAAAGATCTGTTGTACCCAGGCGCCAGCAGTATTTAAGGATTAAATCTGTAAAACACGTAGGGTTAAGCTGCCTGTCAGGAATTTTCTCTGGAACTCTGAACAGAAGAATTGCATCACAGGGAATTATGGAAACTTCATTTAAATATATGTTTTAAGTTTAAAATACCGAAGTACAAGCAGTATTGAGATGATATATTGCATCAGAAGAGAAACTGGCAACATCAATAATTGGCTATGTTCTAGAGCACCACTGCTCATTTCAGATTCAGAAACATCCCCTTTCCCCCATTACTCTAGCATCAGAGGCAGAAAAGCAAAAAAATATGAGGCAGGAGAGAGAAAGAGAAAACAGCCAGTTTTGCAAGAATAACATGAACTAGATGCTGTGTTCTTCCCTTCACTTCTTCTGTTCTGTAATACTGATATGTAAAGGAAGAAAATAAGTCTGGTGGCGGTTCCAGCAACCCTGTCAACATATGGAAACAACAAAGGGAACTGGACAACTTTCTACTGGATATCTTTTTATTTTAGTGAAATAGAAGATTGTTTAGCATGACATTTTTGATCAGAGATCTGTTTTGCTTGTGTGGTCTTTACAATTGCTCTAATTTTGGACCTGTTCTCATCATATGATTTGTGAGTCTTTAAGCAAGAAAAGAGAGGCAGAATGAGATCAGACTGGGATCTGCAGAGGTGACAGAGCACAGCAGCCAAGGGAGGCACTGACCCTGGAAGGGCCTCAGACATGTCCTCTCATTTTCTGCTTTGGACGGGGTGCTGGAACAGAAAGGGAGCACAGGACATGGCCTTTTAGGTCAGGATACTTTCTGAGAGTGTCTTTGCAGTGTGGAAGAGGCCAGTACTTAGTAAATTTGTCTACAGAAAACTATTTCACATATGTATTCTAGGTTAAAGCCTTCAATAGTGGCAGAAAACCTTGGGAAAAAAATGTTTTCACCTGTCTCCGTGATGGGAGCATGCCTTTTTTGCACAAGATGTTCTGTGAAGCCAGCACACAGGGACTTCTCATTTCTTCCATTTTCCATATAACTAATTTTCCTCTCGATTGACTTTTGTACTATCACGTCATCTTTTTGTGCTTGCAGTGAAACTAGAACATCCTTTATTGTGAAACAGATCAGTAAAAAATCCAAGTATATTTTCTGTCTATCTAAGCAAAATAATCACTATGAATACAGAAATTAGTTGAATTTTTTTTAGTGCTCAGAAAGGAGAACAAAAGCATGGTGGTAGATGTTTTGTCATGGCTGGCACAGCACCAGGTAGTGCTTGCTAAAAAATCCAGATCTCAGAAAACACTGAAACATGCTGAAATCTACCTTTCTTTGATAAAGTATGCCTAAATGAAGCATTTGCTTAGGCTCTTTGCAGATAGTGTTGAACCAGGCTGTTAGATCAGAGCCTCAAGAGAGAAGCTGAAACGCCTGCTTCTCCTACTGATGCTTCCCTCCCTGCTGGAGCACTCCACAAGCTGTTCACAGCAAAGCGACTGTTGACACTGGTTGTTCAGAACAGCTCGAATGGGGCCAGTGGCTGCTGTGGGACGGGTGTGCAGAGCTGTATTTTCATTTCCCAAGTGAGTCAGCGCTTGTCCGGAGTCAGGAGATGCTGCCCAGCAAAGAGGCAGGACGGTAATCACACCAACCTTGTGTTAGAGGCAGCAGTTCCCTGGACTTGGCTCCCACCAGATCCTGTCCCTTGTGGGAGCTGGGACCAGGGAGCTGCTGCTTTCTGCTTATGTGTTGTGGAGAAAGTGTCTCTGAATTTGTCTATGCCATCCGTGCCTTCAACACCTCTACAGCTCCTTGCTGCCTGTGGGAAATAAATGTGCAGGTCAGGCATGCAAGCTCCTCATTCAGGTCTCCCAAGGACCAAGCAGGCTACCAGATAAATAAGAACTGGGCAGTTCAAAAGATTCAAAGTAACCAGAAAACTGAGCAGCAAGTATGCAGTTGAATATTTTATCATGGAACATTCTAATGTATTTATTTATTCATTTATTTATTTACTAAACACCCCCGAAACATTCTGCTAGAAGCTCTTTCCTTAAAAAAAAAAGAAAAAGGTGTTTTGTTGTTTTCCTTTTCATTTGTTTATTGGCAGCTGTACACAGGTTGCTCAGACTTGGTGTGAAAAATCACTCCAGCAGCTTCCATAAATTACTTTCATTTTTTTCTGGCATATATTCTGGCTTTCGTACGGTAATTGACATCTCTGTACCCATTATTGTTTTTACATTTGTTAGAGGTTAATGAATGTAAACTTGCCATTTTATAACTCTGTCTAAATCTGTGTAACAGGTCACAAGTTCATTTAAAAATGAACTTCAAAAGAAATTCAATATTTTTGTGCCATCTATATTTGTTTAAAAGCTTGATTAATTGATCTTGGTGTTTCTATGCAAGCTACAGGTAAGATCATTTTTCTCTAATATGAGATATCACTAACATAAAGCTGAGAAGAATCAAACTGAATAAACTGCACATGGAAAATGCTGCTGTAAGTGTATATATCCTTTCTGTGGGTTCAGTCTGGTTCATACTGATAGCATTTCCAAACGGCGTGACAGCAGTGCTGGTAGAGCACAGCCCAAAGCCACTGTGTGCCTACCTGGAGATGCAGTACCAAATTTTTCCAACTCTTTCCCTGAAGGCTGAGTGCTTCCTACTCATGTGTCCACTCTTGCTGTTCTTGAAATTTGTGGTAGTATTGTCAGTTGTCTCAGCTGTTCTAAGGTTTGCTCATTTGATCTACAAACTCACCTGGTCACCACTATAACCACTATACTGGGTCAAGGCAGTGTTTAAGGGAGTTGAGTGTATCACGGGTGTTTTTTTTTGTCTGAAGAAGTTTTCCTTTATTCCGGTGTAATGCCTTTTGTCTTTCAAACTCGCTTCCATGCCGAAGGAGGCAGCTTCAGTGAAATGATCACAGCCTTCAGGTAAGAAAGAGCCACGTGCAGCACCAGTGACCAAAGGAGTGCCCTTTGGATCTTAGTGACACAAAGCACCTGCAGAGTCCTGTGCAAAAGCAGCGTGGTTGGCTACCTGCTCAGTACTCCGTTACCCCTTAAATGACTTTATATGGACATTTTCAGTAAGTAAGTAAATGCAGTTTTCCCCTGCAAGCTACACTATGAGCCTATGGAAATGCACTTGCTCTGTATTGCAGTAATGGGGTTGTATTCACTTTCAGGGAAAAACATATGGCAAACCTTTCTTAAAGATGTGATGCTGACTTTGCATGGTAGAACACGGACATAGTCACTGCTGGGAGCTGATCTCAATGCCCATCTGATGCGTCCCACAGAGGGGAGCCAGCCTGCTTCCAGGGAACAAAGTGCAGAAGAGCAAATGTTAAACAGCAAAGGCTGAGGCTCCCGCCTGCTCAAACAAATTAAAGTTTCAGGCTGAGACCCCAACCTTGCAGAAACCCACTAATAGTCTCCATAAGTTAAATGTCACATGGCTCCATCGGGCTGTTACCTGTGTGCTGGTTACCCAATGGTGCCCTGTTTCCTTTTCCCAAGTTTCCTATGTCCGTATGTAATGCCTTTGGCAGTGAGTGCCCTGTACTGCAGATGAACGCTTTATGCTATGTGCTTAGTTATACATTCATCATAAAGTGCATCGTCTCTGTCTTGTTTCTAACACATACCTGTTGCTGCTGTTGACTTCAGTAACAGCGAATGCACACGCACACATACACAGAAAGACAGTACATGTTCCTGTTAGTTAAACTAAAGGTATATCCAGGCTGGCAGTGACACTGTGCTCTGCTGTTGCTTTTCTTTAACAAGATCTTCATGATGAAAACATCATTTGAAAGCATACAACCATGGATTAATGATACTTAATCATTTACTTGCTTATTTGTCCTTGGAAATAAGAAGAACAAAAGCTGACCTTCTGTTGTGCAGAGAAGGAAAGAATTTATTCAGGGATAATCTGACCTAGGTCACATCACCCCAGGGCAAAATCTGAATGTGCTTCTTTGCTGAATTATTTTAAGAAGGACATAACAGTACCCAAAGATACTGCCTGTGAAAGATCAGGACTTTCATCTCTGGTCTCTGAGTAGCTTGCTTCATTTTTCTGTTTGCTATCACCCCTGTCCTAGCTGGATATTTGCCAAATTTCTTCTTTAGTCTGGTGGCAGCTCAAGAATACCTGTCTGAATGAGCAACAGAACCTTCAGGTACTTCAACAGTACCTTACAGGTACTTCTGTATGTGAGTAATTGCATCCTGACCATGACTTGGAGCAGTCTTCTGAGTGTGGTGAGCTCTGTCCTTCAGTCATGTGGATGTCCCAGGTTATGGGGATTTTCTTCTGTCAATGACTCTTAAAAAATGGAGAGCTGCCACTTGTTTGGGACTTGCTGTCTGTTACTGACTATACCCCCAAGAAAACAATTTAGCAGACATGAAAATTATTCTAGGATTTATAGCATTCTTGCCTGTATTCTGGTACGTTTTTCTTTTTGCTTTTAGGTTTCTGTTTCTTTCTTCTTGCTGTAGAAAGAGGTGTCTTTTTGCCTGTGTTTTGTCTCCCTTGATTTCAGAAAATACTCAGAAAATTTATTGACAAACACCTTGTCCCTTTACCATTCACTTGCATAGCTGTTAAATACATCAGACTGTTTATTGTGCTAGTGCATAATAAAAAAAAGTCATATATATGTGTGTACAGTATACATCCATAATTGTATTCATTAAGTTATACCCCATATCACCTCTTGCATGAATTAGTTTATGTCATTTTTGGTATGAATTCATTCAGTAGCAGGGAAACTGGTTGTTCATATGCTGCATAGAAGAACAAATTATTTTTATGGAAATAACAATTCAATCCAGGCAGGAAAATTTTGACAATGTAATTACGGAAGAGAGATAATAACAATATTCTGAGCAGCAAGGAATTGCGTATATGTGTGTGCTGTGTGTGTGCACATAGCCTGAAAAATTTTGAAAGCCCTCAATTTATTTAAACAGACTTTATTCAAATAGAGCTGCAAAACGTGACTACAAATCTATTCAATTAAACTCTGACAAAGTAAGCTTAAACATGTATCCAAGGGCAGACACAAATAAACTGTGCCACTAGCAGCAGAGTGGAGGAGGTTCTCGGCATGTGCATGTCCCTCGGCTCATCCCTCCGGCTCAGCCCGGCGCCTCTGGAGCAGAGTGTGTGTTTCTCGTCCAGCCTCCTGGCAGCATCTGGTGCCCGGGTTCCATTACCTTGCCCTCTGCTGAGATGTGCTCAAGTCTCTGCCATTGGCACAGCTGCTCCATCTCCTCCAAGCTTGTAGGATCTTGGCATCTTTGAATTTCCACCCCTTCCTCGTAAAACAAGCATCAAGACAGCAAAGCAGGGTAAAGAATGTGCCTTAGGAACTCTTTTGCTTTAAGTGCTGCACTTCATCCTTTCTGGAGAATTGCGTGGAGTGCTGGTCCTCAAGTTCTGCGCTCTGACCCAGTGAAGACAAAGAAAATATGTGTGTTAAAAGTGTGCTCTGAAACTAGTTATGTGAGGGTGTAAATTGTGAGCTCTTCACAGGGTTCGTGCCCTTCACAGGTTGCTTTGCTCATACTGGAGAATATACAGTGCAGAAACGTAAAAGCAAATTGTGTCATTGTGTAACATCACCAACCAGGTTTTCAGAAATAAACTGCAAGCTCTGCAATAGGCAATTTGAGTACTTCACTAAATGTAAGAGGGTGTTGGGAAATGAGATACTGAAATGCAATTAATTAGGATGCTGCTTTCCCTGATACCAAAAGTTAGTGGTGCTGGCTCCCTACACGTGTTCCCTGCTACATCTGCAGCAGATGGTTCAGCCAGAGCAGGAAAGGGTACCTTTTGATTCACTACCAATGGCAGTTTAATAAAATAGAGGGGGAAACGTCTGCAGTCTCTAATAAGCAATATATCAACTAAGCACTGTCAGCCTGTGTAGAGAGCTCCACAGCAAGATTTAATACGTTAATTACAGTCATGTGGGCCTCATGCTCTTAAGTCTGAAACTGCTGTCACATTCTAAACTTGATTTAAGAATACATTTTGGCCAAGACTAAAGTGCAGTCTATTATGATTAATGTAATAAAATATTTATTACATACTCCCTTTCTTTGTTTCACTGCTCATTGCCCCAGTTAGACTGCCTCATTCCAAACCAGTGATACATATACAGTTAGATTTCAGAGGATCCTCATCTGTTTTTCATCTCTCTCTTCACTGTTGTTCTTTTTTTCATATCTCTTTGTTCCTATTCTCCCTTCTCTCCCCCTCATCTTCATTTCCCACCCTTATTTCCCAACTCTGCATCTCAGCTGCTGTCTGGAGTGAATCAAAAGCAGGCAAACTTCATAGCCCTGGCTCATCCCTTTGAGACCTCTTGCAGTGCTTTCTCAGTTGTGCTTATTAAAGTTAGCTTTTAAATGCAATGCCATTAAAACTTGATAGGCTGTAGCTGAGAACTTGCTAAGCCTGTGGCAAGGTAGGGAGCTATGAAAAGAGAAGACTGATCTGTAAAGTGATACATGTTTGTGTCCTGTTTTCCATTCTTCCTCTACAGGGCTTGCAACTGCAGGCAGGACCTGAGGAGTAAGACTTTATGTTATTTGGGAGGCTTGGCCCATAGAAATACAGGGGCTGAGAGGAAGCATCCTCAGCAGCTGTGACCTTGCTAGGTGTAAGCACGTCCTGTTGGTTGTACAGGCAGGCACAGCACTATGGTTCCTTCATCATGTTACTTCGGATGTGGACACAAGTATTAGCCAAAACTACTGGCCCCAGAGATCATCTAATATAATCAGCAGTATAATGCTGTTGTGCAGTATAACAAATAGAAAAACCTCAACTTAGAGGTTGCTGTAGCACAAAATCCCACTTGGCCAGATTTTCCAAAACACCATATAAGATGGTACTTGTGGTTTTGTGCAAGCCAGCCCGTTAGTTAGATTAGTGGCTTGGTGTTTGGAAGGTCTATTTATGCATGTAACTCCAGCATTCTCTGTATGAGCAAACAAAGGTGAAAACCTTATGGAAAATGTAGAGCCCTGTTTTTCTTATAAGAAATTCGCTTTTTGGCATGATAATGTGTATTTTACCCCTAAAGCTTAATTATTTTTTAAATAATAAACTTCATCCAGTGAGGGAGGTGCTCTCAGATATTTATGTTTTCTTTCTTCACTTTGAATTTTTCTTCTAGTTTTTTTTTTTTTCATAGCAACTCTTGAATCCAGTCATCTAGGACTGAATCCAGCCATAGGACTATTCAGTCATGCCCCTCTTCTGCTATCTAAAAACAAATAATGACTTAGTCTAGCTGGTGTCTGCATTTCTATGTAGGCATAAATGTAAATAAGGGACCTCAATGCAGGAAGAACTTACTATATGCTTTGTTGAACTGGGTATGCTTTCTGGACTGGTGGCAAGCAGGCCAAGTCCATTTGGAAAACAAATGCTTCACTTCTGCAGTGCCTCATCTAGCTTTCAGTTCACTGGCTAAGTCTGACAATTGCTGATGTACTCCCTTATTTCCTTCTGCCCCAGATCATGCAGTAAATAACATGTATTGAAAGGTCAACATTTCACTGTGTTGCTGGAAAGTCCCTGGTAAAACAAAGGATATTTTCCATAGTTAAGAATTTAACCTGAAGAAAATCTTAGGCAAAAAGGCGGCTTTTGTACCTTAGCCCTAAATTGAAATCATTACTTCAAGTCTTTTCAGTGGAGTTAGCTGTTTTCTTAGGAAATTATTATACAGCTGAATGCAAAGGTACATTCTCAACATAAAGGTGGCATTTACTTCACAGGGTGCATCACATTTTGCCACTGACCAATGCCAACAGCACTCGAGTTTCACCAGTCTACTTGAATGTTTTAGCTTGAGCTCTGAAAGAGGAGCAATTATGTGTTAGAAGTGAACATAGCTGAAGAAAGTTTAGCCAGTTATTCTGAAAGGCAGAGGGTTTCACAAATTTTAAAAAAGTTTTCTAATGGTTTTAGGCTTGCTGTATAGAAAATTCACAGAATAATAGATTGATCTGGATTGGAAGGGACCTCAAAGATCACCCAGTTCCAACCCCCTGCCACAGGCAAGGACACTCCCACCAGACCAGGTTGCCCAAGGCCCCATCCAGCCTGGCCTTAAACACCTCCAGGGATGGGGCATCCACAGGTTCTCTGGGCAGCCTGTGCTAGGGCCTCACCGCCACCTCACTGAAGAATTTCCTCTTAACATCTAATCTAAACCTACCACTTTAATTTAAAGCCACTACTCCTCTTTTTTTTATCAGTACAGGCCTTGGTGCAAATTCTCTCAAAATATTTCCTACAGCCCCCCGTTAGGTACTGGAATGCCTCAGTAAGGTCTCACTGGAGCTTTCTCTTCTCCAGGTGAAACAATGCCAGCTCTCACTGCCTTTCTTTGAAGGAGAGGTGTTCCAGCCCTCTAATCATCCTCGTGGCCCTTCTCTGGAGCTGCTCTAACAGCCCCACATCCTTCTTGTGCTGGGGGCCCCAGAGCTGAATGCAGTGCTCCAGGTGGGGTCTCACAAAGGTGGAGCAGAGGGGGACAATCACCTCCCTCATCGTGCTGACCACACTTCTTTTGATGCAGCCCAAGACACAACTGGCTTTCTGGGCTGCAAGCTCTCTCTAAGCTTATTTTTTATATACTCCATATCTGTGACGAGTTGGGTCCCTGGATCTCAGTCAAATATAGTAGGGTCCAAAGAGTTTGTATTTAAAAAGCGCCTGAAAAGGTAACAGGTAACATGGAAATAAGACGAATGAGACCAGACCAGTGAACCTGGAGCTGTTTCCAGGCTTTGTTATAATCCAGGTGACTGATTGGAAATGGGGCAGCTAACATGGCAGATCCCAGTCCCTCTGAGCCCTGAGAACCTTTCACCTGGTATCCCCAAAGTATGAGGTATACAGTTTCTCCAGTGCTCTTCCAAAAGATCTTGTGCTTCTGCTATTCTCCTGGCTGTGCCTCAGGGAGCAGCTGTAGTTCCCTGCTGTGAAAATGCTGCACTGTTTTTGGCAAAACTGGCAGAGTTGGAGTTGGTGTACTTATTCCTGCTAAATGCATGTTGAAAAACCAAATGGATCTGGGTAAGTGTGATTAGCCCCACTGTTGGGATGCAGAGGAAAGATATCCCATTTTGTATTGCAGCTGTTCACAACCGTGCATTGCAAGATAGCTTCAAAAGAAGGTAGGAAACTGTACAGTCCCATGCCCCATAAATACCACTCTAGGTGTTCAGTAGCTGAAGTGAAATGTAAAGTAAAACAAGAATGCAACACTTTCTCTTTTCCACTAGTCCTGACAAAACTGAAGCTAACTAGAAGAACATGTGATCTTCACTTAAAAGAAGTGAAGATCACATGTAGGACATGTAAAATATTTTGGATGAGAAAATGCATTTTTAGAACCATTGTGTTGAAATATCTCAGATGTCACATTGCAGTGGGGAAGGGGGCTACCTTGTGCAAATCAAAAGTCCCTGGATCACTGCTGATTTGCAGAGTTCATTAGTCACTGCTAGTGTCTACTGTGTAAAAGATTGATCCAATCAGTCATAGGTAGACATAAATTCTTAATCCCTTGTCATGGCTCCAAATTTTCCAGCATTTGAGGATGATGTAGTAGTTCCATTAATATTGATTGAAATTTTATTGTTGGTTTTACACCTTGCATCTTTTCAGGCTCTTGTGGTGAGAAAGTAGTGAAAAAGAGTGCAAAGTGAATACCAGCACTAGCATCTGAGTGAAAATCAATTTAAGAGACCATTTTGCACCTTGCAAAAAATGTACAGATGGCTAAAGTTTATTTTAGTGACTCTTACTTCATGGAGATACTAATTTATAAATATTCCCATGCTCATTTGCTTTGAATCTGTGTTCTTTTTTTCTTTGAGGGTTCTTAATTTTAGAATCATAAAATATTTCACTGATAATTTTGCTGGAGGAGGTTAACTGAATAGAAGCATAATTTGTTTTGGCCAGAAAACCTAACATCTTTTATAAGTGGATTTTAATTAAGAATTTTCTACCATACTAGAGATTTTACATGCTACTGAAAGCATTTGCTGAAAATGTTAAACTGCATGGGGTTTGGCTTAATGTAGTGGAAGTAGAGAACTTTAATTGTTAAACAGAATTTAGCAGCAAGATCAGATGGGTAGGGCAGAAATTCAAGAAAAAGTGCAGGAGTACTTTCTCCTGCTTCAGTAATCTGCAGCTAACAAGTTAATCCTTTGATCCTGAAGAGCTCAGAAGCTGTTAGATGTCAAGCCTGATGAAAATCTCCAGGCAGTCACAGGGCTTTCCCCCCTCTTTTGATTCTGACTCACCAAGCCTAAGCTTAAATAAATATGATAAATTGTGGCAAAGGAAATGCACTTTATTTGGCCTCAGGACTTTCTAAAGAAACGGTTATTGTTGGATATGAAATAATTACATTAAAACACATGTATTTGTGACCTAAGCCTTTGACTACTGCATGTATGTAGGAGTTGCCCCGACAGAGGTGGTCTGTACCAGGTACAAAAAATGCCAGAAATGTCGTTCTCCAAGTGCTTAGCCCTCCCTCTCTCTCAGTCTCAGACTAGTCCTGGGAGTGCTCAGAGGCACCTCTACCTGGGAGGCCTCCTGCTCCTAGCCTCAACTCTTCTTCTTCTTGTCAAGGGTGACGGTGGTGTTCAGTTGGTTATTCCCATGGCAGAGTGAAAGCCACTGACCTGTTTGCATGCAGAATGGTGGCAGATACTTCATGGCTAGCCTTGGCAGTGTGCTGGCTGTTAGCAAACTCACACATGCTGTGTTAGGACAGCAGCATTCAGCCACTGCTGGTAGGAGAGCTGTAGCACTGCCTGCTGCAGCGCAGCCTCCCCCAGCTCTAAGACGTCATGGACCTCCTGCACAGTAGTGCAGCTGCTGCCCACCTTGAGAACTTCATCGGCCTGCCAATACCCTCTGGAAAGACAGAAGAAAAGACAGGTAGGCTGTGACTTACATTAATCATTTTAAGGGGCTGTTTATGGCCCTGACCCTTGAATTCAGTACGACTGCTTTTCAATAACTGCAGGGTAGGAGCAGGAGCTGACCTGCAAAGTGCTGGTGCTTAGGGAGAGAGCACTCAGCTCCAGCATTGAGATATGTGGCATCCTGTGTGTGCTGGGCTTTTTCACTTGAATAAAAGCATTTTGGTGGAAGTGGGTCTTCCCCAGAAAGATTTTTCTAGTCAGAGAACAAATCAGGCAGAGGAGACACAGGCTGGTAGTGTGATTGCCATCTGAAAAACCTGCATTGCTGGTGGTCTTGTTGACTTCCTTCAACAGAACTTGAGGCTGTGTGCTCAGGCTCATAACTCCCACTAATGCCACAAACCCTCTCTGAACATGAGCAGTCTGCAGTGGTCTGGCATGAAGGACAAAAGCAAGTGCTTCTCCCTCACCATACATAATTACAGAGGAGGTTATGTCCTCTTCAGTGAGAACTGGTGAGTCAGAGTGTGTCGGTGTGTGCGAGATGAAATAAAAACAACCCTGAGTTTGATAACTCTGCTGATAATGTTTAAGTCTTGGCTGCATTAAGATCAGATTATGAAAAGATCAGACCACAGCTGTTGCTCTGTGGGAAGGATTGTCTCATAGTTGTGGGCTAGCCAGGGACACTCAGCTCCCACTCAGTCGTCTGTGTGATCTCTGCCAAGTCACTTTAGGTATCAGGGACACTTAAACTACTTAGCCAGTTTGTCTAACTCTTAGTTGGGAGTCTACCCCAGTCCCACAACAGGGGGATTTACAGCCTTTTTCTAGCATGTTCTAGTTTTCTTGGAAATGAAACTCTGATATGGGATCAGATACAAATTAGAGGTGCTTGGATCAGACCCTTTGTGTACTGGTGCAGCTGGGGGACAGGACCTTCGGAGATGCATCTCCAAGTCATTTTTAAGTTTCTTCTCCTGGTCTATAACAGGGGGAACAGCACTACCAGCTCCAAAGGTTGCGTTATTACAAGGAAAGGGTATTAAGTGTAGCTTGGTTTGGTAAATCAGTGACAACAATAATTTTTAGTTGGTTGGTTCAGACTATTTTACTAGCCAAGTTACACCATAATATGAGGACATCTGTCTTCCCTAGACTCTAACAACAGACACCAAAGTAAGACTATAAGAAAAGTGCAAGCATATATGACACCTCCCCACTCTCCCATCCTGAGCAATTTGCAGACCTAGGTGTTTCTAGTTTAGAGATACTGTCATGTATTAAGGAGCACTAATTATTTTCTGTGCTTTCACGCAGTTTTTGAACCTCTGCACACTAAGGAGTTCATGATAGTGGGCGCAGTAGATGCCTAAGAGCAAATAGGTTAAAGTTTGCAGTGGTCAGAGGACTAATGTAGATCTCCACCTGTGTCTTCAGTAGTTTCCAGAAGGACCACTGAAAAAATACCCCAAAGGATAATCCCTGGCCAGAAGAGCTTTTCATCTCTACTCAGAAAGATGCAGCAAGGTGAGACCAAGGAAACATTTGAGAACTGTTAGACTGGAAACACTCCTGTATCAGGACAAGATCATTGACTTTTAATCCCCAAGCCCAGAGATGAAGTCGTGTACCTCAGCGGTTCTCCCATTTTGTCTTTACCATGCCCTTCCATCCTTACTATAACATACGTATTTTCAAAAATTCGTTGTGATGACAGCTGAGATGCCTTTTAGTCTTGAGTTTTTAATGATTGAATTACTTTCTATTTAGTCTTTCTTTATCCATCAATCTGGATGGATTTGTAAGGAATGAAATGACATTACACAAACCTAATCTCCTTCCCTGACAATATAGCAAGGCCATGTGGCTAGAGGAGAAGCAGTCAATGCCAAACATCCAGACTGTGACAATGGCTTCAGTTCTGTTTCACCATATTTCCTGTAGGCAAAGAAGAGATGTGTAGAGTGGACGGGCTTATTGTAAGCATTTTGCAAGAGCCATTTGCAGACAGCAGCCAGGGAGTAATTTTTGTGATCTCCTTGTCCTGACAAAGGTTGTGTGGAAAGGATGAAAGATAGGCCTGATCGTGGGCTGTAGTTTCATTAGTGATCCAAATGGCCCAGTCACGCTGGGTCTGGCTGGGATGGTGTTAACTTTCTTCACAGCATCAAGGCTTTCCCTTTTTCTCACTCTGTGCCCCAGCCAGCTAGTCTGAGTGTAGGCAAGAGGCCAGGAGAGGACGCAGCCTGGAGGGCTCAACCAGGTTGACCAAAGAGATGTTCCATGCCATATGACATGATGCTTAGCAGTAGGAAATAAAGAGAGGGGGTTTTGGGGGGAGGTGGGCATTGCTTAGAGACTGGCTGGACGTTGGTCTGCCTGTGGGAGGTGGATTGCCTTTCCATCAGTGTTCAGTTTTTCCTCCTTTCCTTCACTTATTCAACTTTGTCTCCACTCTGGTTTTCTTGCTTTTGCTCTTCATATTCTCTTTCCTGTCCTGCTGGGTGTGGACAGAGAGTAAGTGGCTGTGTGGTGGTTAGCTGTTGAGTGTTAATCACCACAATAGTAGGGAATAAAATAATGAAATTAGCAGAAAACATGGAGTTTGGAGATACTAAAAGGGTGTTTTGATAAAATCTGTGTCCCCATGGTAATTGGAGATGGATTATATGTTTTCTTTCAGCATTCTGACATCTTGTTGATTAAATGAAGAGGTAAGATTTTAATGATATGAAGAATTAGGTCTCCTTCCTAAACTGTCATAGACTACTAACATTTTGTTATTTAAGTAAGGCTCAGCTGCATTGTCTGCTTTTGCTGTGGATGAAAAGCATGTGCAGATCCCGGCAGCGGCTCAGTTGATGTCTGGTAATTTTGGCTGTCTCAGACTCTCTCAGCTGGGTCTCACTGGCTCACTGCATTAGTCCCATGCCATGAGATATGCATATTTGAGCGGTCCTGTAGAAACATAACAATTCACTACAACTGCAGGCTGGATTCCTAGTCAAAATTAACCTAACTCTCCTGAGGCTGCTGGCAAATATCCTCGCCCATTGTCTTTAACATTTTCCTCCTGCCTTGTGGAGCAGCACACCAGAGCACTGCAGAATGCAGTGTTTCAGGGGCACTGTTTTTGCTCATGCACCTTCAGGAGATCTTTATGCAGCATGGATTTTATAAGTGTTGGTTGCAGATCTGGCAATTTCCTTTGCAGATTAAGGAAAGATGCCAAAACATAAATGACTGACTGGGTGTCTCTGCTGTGTTGTGACAGGACATCCTGTAAGAAGTGCTGATTGATGGCATATATAAAACCAAGCCATTATATGTGCTGTTTATATTGAAACAGTACTTAAAATGTGGGCTGTCAGTCAAAGAACCAATTACTTACACATTGCTATAATAAGTGGTGATGGGTGCAGTGAGCAAGGTATCAGAGTAAATGTTTTGTTTCCAAACCTCAGACAGCACTGGCTCTTAATTTCCAGTCTGCAGCTAGCCATAACAAAATGATCTATCCTACCCATCACTGGAAGCAAGAGACTTCATTGAAGGTTGCTCAGAGCTCTTTGATACTGACATGGAAATTAAAACCAGTTTCTGAAGTAGACTGGTTGCACTTTGTTTATCCCCTTGAGCACTGTTAGAGCAAACCTCAGTGCCCTGGGGCAATGCTTTTCACAGCTGCAGAAGCCTCTAGAGGCCTCAGCTGCAGACCTGCATCTTTCTGTACTTTGCCAGGGGCTTGAGAACCACTGTCAGCAGGTTCCACTGCGTTATTACAAGGAAGGGGTACTATGGATAGCTTGATGTGGTAAATAATTACAACAATAATTTCTGGTTGTTTGGTTCATACTGTTTTACTGGCCAAGACAGGTTACACCATAATACGAGGGCATCTATCTTCCTTAGGCTTTAACAACAGACACCAAAGTAAGACTGTAAGAAAAGTGCAAGCATATATGACACCTCATGTCTCATGCAGCTTTCTGGTGTATATGTAGGGTGGGAAACACCTGGTGAGAACTACTGTGGTGCAACTGAAGCACAGACACCAGGATTCCCTCTTGTAAGTGGGGTGGAGAAGGGACACCAAAAAGTATGTTTTGTTTGCGGTGAGATATAGCAGAAAAGAACTTGCCTTTTTCCCTCCTCTGCTTATTAAGTGGGAGAGAGGAAAAGGATGTTTGCTTTACAAGTACAGAGAATAGTCAAATCATTGGAATTTTCCTTCTTTGTGTTTGCTGCTCATCACTTTCTAAACCCATTACAGTTTGTCCTGTCTGTAATGACACTTCCTCCTATCTGCTTAAAAATTACATCCTTGTAGAGATAGTTTCCATATGCCAAGAAAACGGTCCATAAATACACACATCACTTCACAGTAAAAAGCTTTCCTTTTATGCTTATGATAAGACTGAAAATCATTTGTCATTAAAAACCATTTTTGCAGTAGCATCTGAATACTGTGCTCTGATATGCCACTGATTGTAAGGATCTTTGAGTGTAGCTTTATGGAGCAATATAAGGTTGTTTCCTGAATTTGATTTTTTCTGCAAAATGAAAAGGAACAGTCACAATTGCACTTCCACTGTCAAGGTACAGCTTGATTATGTAGAGAAACTATATAATCATGTTAAGTACTGACAGTTTTATTTCATATCTTCTAATGTGAAGTATAATCTGTTTTTTATTCGTGTACATTTGTAAATTACACATTGCTCTGTAGTTCTTTACCTGCTAACTCCTTTCCTAGGATGTGCTGCATTGCCTTGTACTGTACATTTGTCTTTATTTGTTTAGCTCTTTAAAACTTTCTTATTAAATATAATTGTAATGTGATAAATACGAGGCTTTAGTTATTTTTTGTAGCAAAAAAGTTGGAACCAGTACAACCTCTGGTTTCGCAAATGAGGCAATTCACAAATGGGCTCATTACTTGGAGCAGGTCGTGCACACATCATTGGAATCCACAGAAAAGCCATCTACTTTGCATTTGTTGTAAAACATAGATTGCCTCTAATCCCACTGTTTTCCACAAATTTCCATGCACAAAATTGTGCCCCAGTGTCATGAGGAGCTCATTTTGGTTTTGTGCCATGCTCTAGTAACATCATTTGTGAAACTGAAGTTGGCTTTTCAGTCATATGACAAGTATGTAACGATGATTTCCAATGCTCTTCGTGCAATTTTTTTTTTCTTTTTACTTTCAGAGGAAATTTATTTTGGGGAAAATCTTGTTGTGAAAACTCACTGCTTCTTCTGCTTTGTTTTGTCTTTCTCCTTCTCCCTCCTTCAGACCAGGATGAGAGAGCTGCAGAGCTCAGCAGGGAGCAGAATGAGAAGACCATTCGCAGTACACAGACAGCTCTCCGCAATTTCCGAGAGTTCCTCATCTCCAAGTATCCTTCTGAGACCCGAGAGATCTACGTCATCCCCTGCAAAGAGCTTGATGCCTACCTTGCTTCCTTTTTTGTGGATGCCAGGCAGAAGGATGGGTCTGAATATGAGCCAAACAGCTTGGCCAACTATCAGTGTGGGCTGGAGCGGTATCTCAAAGAGCACAGGTATGGGTACAGTATTACCAGGGATAAGGAGTTCAAAAGGTCCCAGGAGGCGCTAAAGCAAAAGCAGATAGAGCTGAGGTGTAAAGGAAAAGGAAACAAGCCACACAAATCCATGAAGCTCACCTTTGCTGACGAACTTATTCTGCGTAAAAGAGGCTTATTGAGCCGGTACAATCCTGAAGGGCTCTTGAACCTCGTCTGGCTGAACAACACTAAGGCCTTCGGACACTGCACAGGTTTTCATGGATCCACCCTCAAGTGGGGAGACATCCGGCTGCGGGTGACAGAGACGGGACTGGAGTACCTGGAGTGGATGGGACCGGACAATGGAGATGTCAATGCCAAGAGCAAGAGAGGGGGGACGGACTCGCGGGTGTACGCTACCCAGCACTCGCCACAGACCTGCCCCGTGCAAGACTACAAGGAGTATGCCCAGAGGCGGCCTCCAGCCATGCGCTACGAGGATGCGCCTTTTTACCTCTCCATCAAACCCGTTGTCAACTTGGCTGCTCTTCACTGGTACAACTGCCAAGCCCTGGGGAAAAACAAGCTTGCCAAGATGGTAAAGACGATGTGCGAGAAGGGCAACATCCCTGGCAGGAAGACCAACTTCAGTGTCTACCAGAGCTGTAGCACGTTGTCAGAAGCGCAGAGCAACCAGCTCGTGCTGATCTGCAATAACTTGAGCCAGCAGGCTGCCCAGTCCATGGCAAGCCACTCCAATACTGGCAATTTCATAGTATCAGCATCCTATGACTCTTCCTCTGACACAGCTTGAAGAGTGATATAACCTGGACAGATTTTTATTTTCCATTTTGTTTCAAGAGTTGAATTTGTGCCCAATAATATGCATCAACTGTGATTGTACACTATTCCCCCATAGCCCTCTCTCCAGTGTTAATTCACTTTATAAAAATATATAAATATATAATATATTTTTCTTTTTACAAATAAGTCAATAGAAATAGTTTAGTATTACTAACATAGTATTTATAGTGTTAATACAAAAATGAAAGTTACTTATGGGTTATAATATAATTGCAGATTTTAAAAGGACAAAAGTGGTTCTCAGGCAACACAAGATAGACTGGAAATACCATTTTTAAGATGCACACATCGGTGACTGTAAATCCCCAGGGAGGCTTACGTAGCAATTCTATTTTAAAGCAATTTTTTGACTTCTTATTTTAACATGGCCTCCTAGAGTAGAGGAGACAAACTTATCACTGGCTGCTGCTCCTTACCTGCTGGCTTGTTCTTGATCAGCAAGACAAGGAAATAAGAGATACAGCAATGTAAGGTTGTGAAAGCATTAACAACAATTTTTACCTGCTTGTTTGTTTGTTTTAATTTTGTTTCCTGAGACTTTATGCCCGATGGAAAAGAAAAATCCTGAAGTCAGCTAAAAGCTATTTTTAGCTTTTGTTTTTGTTGATGATTTTCTGTGATCACAATGTCACTGGTCTTTAGTCTAAAAGATACTATTTTCAACAACAAGCAGAAGTATAATGGCAAAAGAAGTGAAACAAATAATTTTAACTCTTTAAGCACTGGTCATTAGTATTTTGTCACTGTGTATACTTAATGTAAAATCTACTGACTTTGAGCCACTCTTTCAGTATTCTGGGGAATGCAACAGTTCAGAAAAATCCATAATCTTATCTCAAACTATACAGAGAAAATGCATTAAATATGTCTTAAGCCATCATTTGAAATTCACAAAAAATAACATAGGAAATGTAAGGATAGATTGATATTTACTTCAGAGAATGAAAAAGCTGTATAGTTTTAAGCACTGGAAAACAATTTGAAGTCACCTACACATAATCTATTTCCATTGTAGACAATGGAAAATGGGTGTTTGACTCTGAAGGCAGAATTTGGTCCTTAAAGCCTTGAAATAATGAATGCTATTGTCCCAACATTTGACTTTGCAATGTAACTGTTTTCTGAGTACAGGAAAAACACTAACAAATATTTTGGTGAACCATTATAGTTCTTGACCTTTAAATTGACGTTCAGTACTTCTCAAGCCTAGCTTGTTCAACATTTCAGATGGAAATGTTCCACTAGGATATTCTAGAGATGTGACGAGTCTGTAGACAAGTCCGCTGAGGTGGTCTGGTGTCCTCTGAAATCCATGAAGGACTCAGCCTCAGCTGACTTCCCATGGATGTTGGCTGGGTCAAAATGTTACTGAGGACTTGTTTTGGTTTTGCTTTTCTGTTCCCTTACACTCGTTAGCTTTCATTCCTTTACGTTCCTTCATACCCTTTACATTCTTTAAATCTGCAACTGTGCAGTGACTTTAATCATAATTAATTCCAAAGAAAGAGTGAAACAAAAGTAGCAGAAAGAAATAAAAATAACCCACCTGGTGCCATTTAGCACGCGTGTTTGGTGCTGCCAGGATGAAACGTTCCTGTCATGTGAAGGAGGTGGCAGACTGCCCGTACCTCATGTAAGCCTTATTGAAGGTCCATTTGGGGCAGGGGTGGGTAGCAGGTGGTCCACAGAAGGTCTAAGAATGGAGATTTCCTCTCAAATAAGCATGTGGCCTCCCACCCAGTTCCGTGCAGGTGACACAGCCAGACTCAGGCCCCAGTGGTACGCAGCCTTGGTGACCAGGGCCTGGGCCAGCGGCAGCCTGGCCTTTTGCAAGGCTGGTGTTGCTGTCCGTGGGATCTCGTTCCCCTGTGGGGCCAAGGACTCAGGCAGCTGGTCTTGATTTGTGCTGGGTGCCATGCCAAGCAGCTCACTGGTGGTGCCAGCTGAGGGGCCCAGCTGCTCAGACAGGTTTTGCCCTCAGCTCCCTCACATCAGTGCTCATCTCAGCACTACCTGGAAGCCACTGTCACAGAATCTAAACCTTCCCTTTCCCGTACTGCAGCACAAGGCTGGGCACCCGCTGGTCTTCATGGGGCAGCAGATCTCTGCTTCCCATTTCTCCTCCCCTGCACACCCACCCTTCTTTGCTAGGAAGAGCTGCCTTGAGCTTGAAGGGGAAAGAAGCCACCCCATGGCATGGCTGTTCTGTGTCGCTCCTCGAGCCCCACAAAGCACAAAACCAGACCTTACAAACAAATTTTGGGTTCTCAGCTCCACGTATTGTCTGAGTTGTTTTATACAGTATTGGGATGGCTCATGTTAGTGCCCAGCCCATGCCTTGTCATGCTGAGGCCATGTCTCTGATAACCTCAGCCTTGCAGGGCATGTTGGCAGCTTTTATGTCTGGTTGGGTGACAAGGTGTGGAGTACGTGTGCTTACGACAGGAGCCTCGGTGTTACAGGGGCGTGTGTTTTCTGCTTCGTGGCATCTGCACTAACTCCAGCCTCCAGTTGATGCTGATGGCAGATTGCCTGGCGAATTCTGACCAGGCGACCTCAGAAAGACTACTTGTTCAAGCAGTTAAAGACATATGGCCAGAATATGATACCCAAGTAGTATCATACTCCCAGAATAGATACATTAGATTTGAAGGGCGTTTAGCACAGTCTTCATTTGTGGACAGTTGCAAGGAATTGAGCAATGACGGCCTAATGAATTGCCATCTGTATTAAGCCCCAGGGAGTGTTGTTGAGGACAACTTCTGATTTGGACCACTGCCATGCCTTTGTCTCTTGTTGGCAGGAGTGTAGGTGTCCCAGTGGCTGTGCTACTGCTGACAGATGACAATTAATTTGCTTGTAATTGTCTCCCCATACTCTGAGGGTGCCAAAACCTGCTCCACCAGTAAATTACTTTCACACTCAACACGGTGGTATGGATCTTCCTGGTGAAAAGCCATAGCACCATGGTCAGGGGGTGGTACTGCACTCTTACAGGCCTTCCTCTCTGCATAAGCAAAGGACTGGGGTGCCCTACTATGGCTTTTGGTACCAAGTACCTCACCATGAAATCAAAAGAACAGCTCACTACACACAGCTCTGCTCCTGCCCTGCTGGCGGCTGTGGGGGTTGCTTGCAGAGATGTGCTGCAGGTGGCTGGTGCTCCTGACTAAATTCTGCTCTGATGTACAAGCTGAATTTGGCTCTCACAGTATGAGCTGTGCTTTTCACAATATAGGGTAGCTGTCTCCAAAATGGGGCTCTGCTTTCTCCTTCCTCTTGCCCTTCTTTTTTTTTTTTTTTTTTTTTCTGTCATTCACTTTTCTTTGATCTGGTGTTAGACCTCTTTGATAAGTCATTTCCCAGCAGGAAATATAGCACAGAAAGGGGGAACGGAGATAGTCTTCTGACAGATTACCAAGTTGAGTCTGCTAAAAAATTAATGTTCAGAGCCAGCAAGAGAGACAGATGAAGACATTCCCTGTCAGTATCAGTCGTTAGACTGCAGGTACTGCAGTTTTAGAAACCCACCAAAGGGATAACGCAGATGGAGGGCCTTCTGTTTGGTTTGCAGATGTGTTGGTTGCCTTCAGAACCATTTACCAGCTCTTGAGAGATGCAATCATTGCTACCAAGAGCATAGTTTAGCCTTGTACTCTCTGTGTCCCCTAGGAAAGAGGCAGAGTGCCGATGCGAAGGCCTGCAGGCTATGTGCATGGGTCTGTGCTGGTTTTACTGCTGTCCTTCCCAATTGGCCTGCTCGTGGCACTGAGAGTCGAGGAGCATGGGGGTGACACATGGGCACTGCTGCCTTGATCTGGATGCGGCTGGGCACAGCGCACGTGCGTGGGTCTGCTCACATGGTTGCACATTTAGCTGGGAAAAGCTGACAACAGTCTTCGCAGCTCAGTTTTATTAACCGCTCGTGCATGTGTTTATGGTACTGTGGGTTTGCACAATGTAATTCTATCCATTTCGGTAGTTGGGACTGAAATCTGTGATATCTGGGTGTTGCAAACTGTCTGTTTAATTTTCAAATACAAATTTATGCAACAAAATGTATTTTTAAGTGCAGGATAATGAAATACTGTTGTGGACTGCCTTGTAGACTAAATTACAAGGCATATCTAAAGCAACGGCACATACCTTGTTCATTTACAAAGTGCAATAATTCTATGATAGCACCCATGCTATTGAAATATAGGACAATCTAACAATGGAAATAGCGTCCCTGATGCACATTATCCTTTCTGAAGAATATCAACATTTCCGAGCAATTTTGTGTTTTTACTTTTAGAAGCTGGTGGTCACTGGTATTCAGTCTATAGTGTAGTTGCCCTCTTATTTCTCTTAGAAAGGTGAGTAGAAAAAAGAGATTCAAGCAGCAGGTTATACTGCTGTGTGTGCTTTTTTCTCACATTTGTGACTGCATCTCCCACCACTGCTCATGCAAACGATGTGCAGTGCGAAGGTGCAGATCAGGGAGAGTAGGTGTTTTGTCACTCCAGAGCCTGGACTGCCCCAAGGATGGGGGCAGCCTTAAAGGAAACCGAAATTCCTGTTGCACTACATTTCCTTCCTGCCCACCTCGTATTTTACCCTTTTTCCCTCTGTCTTTGTGTACCTGCCATAAGTGCATTGACTGACATGACTAGTACACATGGTGCATGGGCTGATTATTCCTTCTGACCATAAGCTGCATGCAACTGTGACTGACTGGTCCCCCCATCCCTGACGTCCCTTTCACCATCCCTCTGTTCCTCTACTGTTTCCTTCTCCCAGCATTTGTGACATTAGGGGAAGAGGACTGCTCAGTGCAGGACAGCTCCTGGCCCGCAGTTCCCTCCCTGCTACCAAGTGACCTTGTGCTTTGGGGATAATGTGCTCAGGGCAGGCTGCCTCGCTTCGGGTATGCGTGGTAGGTGGGATACCGCACACCAGCACTCCACAGCCTGGCATCTCTCCTCTCTGGACACTCTTCTTCTCTGCTTTCTGTGGGAGTGCTTTCAAATCACAAAGTGAGATGACATTCAGTGGTGTGTCAAGGGCCAGTCCCACGTCTGTGTGCTGTTTGGCCTCTGCTGACATCCTTGAAGAGGAGCGAGGTGACCACTCCTCTGCAGCACCTAAATCCTGGGCTCGCTCCGTACTGGAAATCAATTCATTCTGGTGGTGCAGGCGAGGGGGAAGCGGGACCTCCCTGGAACTCTCAAAGGCCACGTGAATGTATGGGGAGGAGGAGTGCCAGTGGGACACAGAGCTATGGTTTGATTTGCCTGAAATGAACCAATTCACGCCTCCGTGTGAGGCTAGAGGGGGATTCAGCTGTGCACTGTTACGTGCGGCTGGCAGTGGATCTGCACTTTTTAACGAGGCTTCTTTGTTATACATTTGTGTGGCGAGGTGGTTGTTTTGCCTAACGTGAGTTGCTGTCCTTGTTCTTAAGAGAGGGGATTTTTTTTCCTTTTATTTCTGTGCTTTCGTGTATGTGCTGAATCTGTATGCTCTGAGGAAGAGTGTGGAGAGGAGGCAGGCCACCACAAGGTATGGCTATCTTCACAGCAGAAGAGCTCGGACTGCACTTTCAGGTGATGGTCCCCACATGCCCGGCCTGCCGCGCTGGTCAGGAGCAGTGCCACTTCGACTGGTGTCTCCCAGTACATCTGCTGGCTCTGCATGCTGCGTCACTGCGCCACTCTCTGAAAACCAGGAGCCCTGGGCCAGCTGGACATGGCCACCCATACCGTGTTGGTGAGCCATGCAGGGGAAGGCTCAGCACAGCTACACGATGGCACCGGCACCGTGGTGCACGATGGACTGTGTATGACTGACACACAAAGCTGTGCCATACTTCCTTGAGGGGTTTGGAAAGCTGGGGGCCAATGGGGATATGGGGGCTGGTTCTCCCCTCTGCTTTACCTCTTTTGCTTCTGATGATGTTGTCCTGAGGAAAAGGAGGGTTTCCCAGAGCTGCCAGCTCCACTGGTGCAAAGTGAGTGCCAGTCACATCCTCCTTGCTGCACAGCCAGCAAGGCCCTGCGGAGCTCCAGTACCTCGCCTCTTCCCAAAACCAGCAGAGAGGCATTTACAGCAGCGAAGTCACAAAGCTCCATGGCTTAGAGGCATCTGTGAGCTTGTTGGAAAGTTTGAAAATAGCCATTCACTGGAAAATGTTCCAAGCAGTGGGGATGTCTAAAGCTTTAACTCCTAATCTGATGGGAAAAAAAAAAAAAAAAAAAAAAAATGTTTGGCACAAGATTTGCTCGTTACGTGAACTGATGGGTTTTAACATAGTCTCTAGAGTCTGTGTCTCAAGGGAGGAATTGATTTTCTCTGTTTTCTCACTGAATTGGTAAATGTTGGTTGGTAATATGGACAAAATTCTGTTTGTTTTATTATGAAAATGCCATTAAATGAGCTGTCTGTGCATTGGAAATGGACTTACTGTTTCAAAGGGATTAGGACACTTGTACCTAATCTTCTACTCTGGTGCTCGGCATTCATTACACAGCAGTCACTAGTGTTTGAAGAAATCAGCACCTTTTCAGATTTTCATTTGATCTGTTGTGATTAATTCACTGTGTTCAGGATTTTTTAAGAGACTGGTGAGGTAGGAGATAGCATTGAAATTCATCAAAATTCAGCGGGGTAAAATTTCAGTGGGAACAGAAAGAGGTGTTTAGCTCTTTCACACTGCTTGAGGAATTCCAGCCTTTGGGCTTTTTGACTAGCACTGTTTTATACAGTCCATAAATGTCAAGCAAATAACCAAACAGCCACGAGGGGAAAAGAATTGAGAAAATACAAAATGTTTTGGACAAAAGTATTGTACTATGCTAGAAAAAATACTGGGCTCCTCTGCACAGGGTTGGGATGGAGTAGGGTGGGTGTGAAATGCAGGTGCAGAAATATCCACAGTGCTCAGACATGCAGGCAGATTTTGACATGAAATGTGTTAAAAGAGCCAGAAAGGTGGCACGGGGAGAAGCGGTGGGAACCATGGGAACCCAACAGCAGCACCTGTGACCTGGTGGTGCTGCTGTTGGACAGGACTCGTTTATCTGTGTGTCTTGGGGTCATCTTGAGACCTGCCAGAGCAGACCAAGTTACTCGACAGAAAAGGGCAGGATAACTAAGTGTGAAAGGCAGTGGGAAAGCCTGGCAAATGCAATAAAAAGTTTTTCTCCTTCTCTCTCTCTCTCTCTCTTTTTTTTTTTTTTTTTTTTTTTTTTTTCTGAAGAAGGCAAGCATAATCCTCATCTTTAAGCTGTCCTTTAATATCCTACTTTGTTTTACACTGGAATTAGAAAACCATTTCAATTTGTTTTAATTATCTGCTGACTTTAATTCTGCCTTTGAACAATATTTTTCCTATGACAACCCTTGCTATCATGGTGAGTGGTGCTAGGGAAAAAAAAAAAAAAAAAAAAAAAAAAAAAAAAAAAAAAGTAAGGCTTTTATCTTTCCCTGAATGCAATGTTTAATCTTTCTAATATTTTAATGTGAATGTGTTTTGTCCCATGTTGAAAATTGACAAGATTAGTACTGTTTCTCCCAAGATAGGAGTTCAAAAACATGTTTTGCTCAAACCTAACCAATACAACCCATAACCAACACATAGCATCATCTGGGAATTCTCCTAAGTGGCTAACCCGTCCATACTCAGAGTTGAGCCTGTCTCTACAGCTAACTTCCATGTAATATCTTTTGTAACTGCCTGAATAATAAAAACAACTCAGCCTTTTTTAAGAAAAGTTTGTAAAAAGGTAGTCTTTGTTGATTCTTTTTTCATTTTATTAAAAAAAAATGTTAAAAGATTCACTGTTGCATATTTCTATGCATCATGTGATTCTGTGATGTTGCTGTTGAGATTTTGCATGTTTTCTAGGCGCTCTGACATCTGTACATTTATGTGGTACTTGTAGAAATGCTAACCATTGCTGCTATAATCACCACCATTGTAGTTAACTGAAAACTGTACTAAGGAGCTGTGCCAGTTGACAGATTTTTTTGTATGTGTGTAGTGGTAAAACTCCATGTTTTGCTGTTTGTTTCCTGTTTTAAGCCAGTATTTAGTGCCTTCTGTAGAAGGAATCAGTATGTTGTGGTAGACAGGAGGTGCCAAACTTCTAGTGTCTTGTTCTGAATCGATGATCACTTATCAGCTTGACACATTAAAAAAAAAAAAAAAAAAAAAAAAAAAAAATTTAATAAATTAAACAATCTCTCTTTCTTCAGTGTCTTCTCATTAATTTTAATTTGAAAAAAAAAAAAAAAAAACCTTGATAGAGCTAAAAACAAATTATCTCCCTCAGTTATACCTCCTGTAGCAGCCTGCCAACTGTGAAGGCGAGGGGTAAGAGGGAATGTGCCGCACCCAAATGTTCCTGTTGGTAACAGATCCAGTGATTAGCCAAGCCTGCGTGAGCTGTCATGGAACATGCTAAAAATGCCTTTTAATGAAAGCAGTCCTCTGATTACCATGAGAAACTGTTAGCTCTCGTGACAGTTGTGAGCTTGCTCTTACAAACAAGTGTCAGCCTGGTCAAGTGGTGGATTCCAGCCCCTTTTCTGCCTCCGCTGAAGCCATACGTTGTTGCAAAATGAGCCTTGGATGAAATTCAAGCCCAAGATTTTTGGTCTAATTCTTTCCAATTGCTTTCACAGCAGACAAACTCTTTATCGAAATTCTGACATTGCATTTTCAGTTCCTCTTCCACCTTCTCCTTGGAATCTGGCAGTGTAGCGAATACAAACACACACACACACAGAGTTTGTTTTGATTTTGGTAAGATTTTGACAGGCTGAAGTGATACCATATTGTAGTTGTACAACAGAAACAAGCTGGAGGGAAATGTGAGATGTTCATCTGCCTGGCGCTTGGTTCATCTGCTACCAGGCGTGGTCAGCTGCACCTAGACTGGTCCTTAAAACACTATTTTATATGGAAAAAAAGAAAAGACCATCCATCAGTTTTGCGTCTTTGCATACTGAGGGATGAAAATCTGTTAAAGATCTTGAGAAGGCTTCCCAAACAAGAATACCAAGTTTCCAGAAAAAATGATGTGATTGGGAAAATAAAAGTGAATCAAATTCAACATTACTGGTCCAAAGGCTGGAAAGCATGTCATGTGGGAGAGGCTAAGGACAGCTGGGTTGTCTGGTCTGGAGAAGAGGAGGCCGAGAGGCAGCCTCATTGCTCCCTGCAGCTCCTGACGAAGGGAAGAGCAGAGAGCGGTGCCAGCCTCTGATCCCTGGTCACCCATAGCAGGAACCAAAGGAGGGCACAGAGCTGGGCCAGGGGCGGCTCAGGCTGGGCATTAGGGAAGATTTCATCACCATGAGGGTGCTCAGGAACCGGAACAGGCTCCCTCTCCTCACTGAGAGGTGGTTGGTGCCCCACGCCTGCCAGTGTTCAAGAAGCATTTGGTTGATGCCCTCAATAATGTGCTTTAACATTTGGTAGCCCTGAAGTGGTCAGGGAGCTGGACTCGATGAGCTTTGAAGGCCCCTTCCAACTGAACTATTGTAAACCTTTCTAAAGATCTCAACCTTCCAAAAGTGATTAGGATGTTCAAGGCCTTTGCAGCACTCAGTTCCCATAACTTAAGGGTCTCTTCAGACATAAAGAGCCATTTCATTACCCTTTATACATTGGTGGCTTCTTCAGGCACTTTCTGCCAGCTGAGAGCAGCTGCAATGTGTTGCTCTGTTATTTTCCTTCTGTGGTAGCCACGTACACAAAAACACATACCTCCACTTGTGTCCGTGGTTTGGCCCCACACAACTCCTGCCTGCATGGCCCTAATATTAAATAAGCAAGACAGTGACAGAGGGGCTTATCTCCTGTGTTTCTTCTGCTTATAACTAGGTCTTAGTCCCCACAGCCCCACCAACTGCACAAATTGGCTTGCCAATTGGTCTTTCTAGATTAGTCCACACATTGGCCCAACTTGCCCAGAAATGCATCCAGTTCCTGAAGCAGAGCAGTTGTTTATTCTCATCTCATTCTCTTTGGCTGTGAGGCTAGATATATATACATTTTCTTCAGCTTGTATTTGAATCAGGAAAGTGATCAATACCATTTATTTAGCTCTTTGCAAGCTGGAAATGCAGTTGTTATTTTACAGGTGCAGTCCTAAAATTAGGTTTTAGCCTGCTGCCTGTGGTGTGTCAGCAATTTTACTGGCATTTGTTCATTTTTCACTGCAGTTCACTGGTTTCAGGAAGCAAACTGGCTGATGCTAATACTGTGGTGGAAGGGAAACTACTTTCCAATCACTGTGATGCCTTCTGTGTACGTGTTGTCAGTCATGTGCTTTGGTAATCTGGCATTTTGTCCAAAGTGAAGGACAAGCTTTTTGCCTTTTCTATTTTTTTTTTAAACAAACAAACAAAAGCTGTAGCATTTAAATCTGTGCTGCTGAAAGAGGCCAAGCAAGAATGAATGTATCCATCCACACCCCAGGAGAAGCTGGGGACTTACTTAGTTTACTTTGCAAGCCCCAGCTGTAATCAGCTAATTAAGAACGAGATTTGAGCATGAGCAGCGATAAATTTCTACAACCAAAATGCAGTTTTCTTTGCATATGTCACCTTCTAACACAAATCTCTTGCATCTGCATTTGGGAGTTTATATATGCAATGGTTTACTAGGGAGAAGTAATATTTTGATGCATTTTAATCATTTAATTTTTAAAGCTTTGCAAATCCAGGATATCTGAGAGAAGGAAAGATATTTTTTTCTTCTGAAAATGTCAGGAGTGTTGTCAGCCAGTCTGTCTTCAGAGCTACCTGTTCAACACCATTGTTCTCAAATTTCATTCTTTCTGGAGTTGCACAAGGACCTGAGAAAAATGAAGAAAAAGGCTTCACTGATGTAAAAGAGGAAAAAACTTCATAGCTTACTTGAGGCCTTCGTACCCTTCTGTGTTTCCAGGGCTGGCAATCCTTTAACTTGATAGCTGGATAAATTTTGACCCATGCTGATGCCACATTGCTCTTTCTGCAGCAGATGTCTAAGAAGCAAACTTCAAACTGGATAAAATCCTTGGAAGGATCAATATCATCAACAAAGTTGTCTGAGACTTGTGCCAGTTAAGAAGTCTATTTTTGCTTTTGTGGGTTGATGGAGTTTTTTTGTTTTGTTTTGTTTTTCCTGCTGCAAATCACGCCATCCCTCTTTGACTGGGATGGAGTAAAGGTATGCTGTCTGTTTCACCACCCTTCAGCTAGATGTCTCCTTTGCCTCCTTGAAAAATGTCCCTTTAGTGTTTGAGTATAAAAGTACACTTGATAAGAAGGAAGTAAAACCAAGAGGTCCTTTTTTCTTTTTTTTCTTTTTTTTTTTCTTTTCCTTTCTTTTCTTTTCCTTTCTTTTCTTTTCTTTTCTTTTCTTTTCTTTTCTTTTCTTTTCTTTTCTTTTCTTTTCTTTTCTTTTCTTTTCTTTTCTTTTCTTTTCTTTTCTTTTCTTTTCTTTTCTTTTCTTTTCTTTTCTTTTCTTTTCTTTTCTTTTCTTTTCTTTTCTTCTCTTCTCTTCTCTTCTCTTCTCTTCTCTTCTCTTCTCTTCTCTTTCCTTTCCTTTCCTTTCCTTTCCTTTCCTTTCCTTTCCTTTCCTTTCCTTTCCTTTCATTTCATTTTCTTTTCTTACGGTGTCTGAGTTTCACCCCTTGCTCAGTTGTGAGAATATTGGGTGTTAGAAAAGAATGAGTTCGGTTGTGTATTAATTGAAGTATGACATTCAGTTTTACTCATCTGCAAATTCCAGGGATATTCTGATCTTTATCACACTTCAGCTCCATCTTTATTCCCTTCTGACAATCTTTAATAAGTCTGCTTCTGCTGCATTAGAAGTTGATTTCACTTTCCAACTTTCTGTACAGTGTTTGCTACTAATGTAATGTGACTTTCTTTTTCTTTTTTCTTTTTTCTTTTTTTTTTTTCGTATTTGTGTTGGTACAGCCTTAATCTTTACAGAATTGAAGACCATTTCAGAGATAATCAAGATAGTCATTGATGTCTGTGCTAAGTGCATGCTTTACTCACAGTATTTTGTCTGTAATTAGGTGCATTGACCAATTCTCATGTATTTAATAAACTGTCTTCTGCAAAGTTGACTGTTTCCTTAAATCAAATGAAAACCGTTTACTTGAAATTTCAAGGCACGTTTGTATAAAAAAAAAAAAAATCACAGCTTTTCAAGTATGAATATCAGCATAGTTGGGAAGTTCCCATGGACCTGTGAAGCATTTCGACTAGCAGAGTGCAAATAGGCCCATCAAGCAATAGCTGCTGTCATGCCCTGTTTAACTTCTGGGGTCATGTTTCAGGGAAACATTTAAACAATTGCTTAAGTCCTTCCCTGCTCAGGAATGTACTTAAAAACAAGCTTGATTTCAGCCATGTGCTTATATCTCACTTCCGTATGACTGAAAGTGTATGTACCAAGAGCTGTTTTGGAATAAGGTATTTTCCTGAGCCTGGTCTGCTCACATCAGAGGTATGGACAGGTGATAGCCAGGGGCTACCAGTTGCTTTCTCTGTCTGTTGCAAAGTGAAACCTGTTGTATTAAACTACCTCTATAGCTTGATTTCAGCTGTCTTCATGGAGGTTGAGGTTAATGTGCTTTCTTTTGGTCTACAAGTGAGTATGCAGGTGGTGATTAATGATTAATGTGGTTAAGGCAGGCTGAGCTATGCAAATTATTAAAGTTCTGATAACTCAGCTGCTTTTGGTTTTCCCTTTGTACACTGATGTAATCCAGATGGCTCCTTTAAAAACCGCTGTGCTTCCAGAGCCCGTGGGATGTCCTCTCCTCTTTTCACACCTGAGGGTGCCCACCCTGTGATGCTCACAACCACATGCAGACCTCATGCACAGTCTTGCAGGGTTTGAAAACTAGCTGGTCTGAAGCTAAGCAGTGGTTTATTTTATAATGTATGCCAGAGAGAAACACAGCTTGGCATCTATCCCTGGAGAGAGCTGCAGGATTTCTTCTTAGAGCTTGCTGTTTCTAAAGAGCATCTGCAATCTCTGCTCCTTCTGGACAGCAGTGTTACCTGAGACGTGTGTCAGTCAGCATCCTCATGTGGGCCAACACAGAAATGAGGAGGGGCAGCTAAAAAATGAGCAAGTACCTGGGGGGTTTTAGGAACACCCAGACAGGACAGAGATCTTCATCTGCTTTGGGACAGATGGGTGGGAGATCAGTATTTTTGCTTGCATGGAGAGGGGACGAATGATGCCCTGCCACTGAGGCAGTGACACCACGAGCTGTGCAAGGAGCTTTAGGGAGAGGACACAAAGCTTTAAGGAGAAATCAGATTTGAGACCTCACCCATTCTGACGATGCTTTGCGATCTTGTTTGGCAATCCTCCACCTCTTCCCTGCCCAGCCACACACATGCTTCAACTCCTGGCCTTGGCATGGAGCAGAGCACTAAGTGTCTAGACATGTGGAGTGTGCATTTACACTTAAAAGGTCTGGCGTGGAGCAGCTACAAGCCATCAGTTAATAGCTGTCTGGACAGCAGTAGACTGCGTGCATGTTTTGGCAAGCAGTGACAGATATAACTGTACAATATAACTATACAATAATTCATCTCAGTGACAGAAGTTTGGCAAGAGGGGCTTGTGCCTGTGCAGATGGCCACTTCTTGTGGTTTTGCTGGGCTCTCTGAGGAGTGTGGCACCGAGTGAACCAGTCACAAAGACTTGCTCAAAGGAACTATCACTACTAGGGCATTGAAGTGCTGCCCATTCACATAATCAACACACACCCTCTCAAAAGCATCCTTTGAAAAATAAACCATCAGGTGACCTCCAGGAGGGTGGGGGCAAAAGAGGCACTGGGGCAAGGGAACAGGACTCTGAGATTTTCATGCTAGATATCCTCAGTGTTTGTTGTTTACTTGTTCCTTATCTGTCATGGTAGTGAGTCAGGCAGCCTGAGTTATACCATAAAAATTCAGCCTCACAGGAACCGATCCAGACCTCGAAGTGTTGATGAAATTATAAGGCAGAGTACCTGTTTGCTTTTTTCAGCACCAACATTTGCAAGGCCCTCCTGAAAACAGGATGTGTACTCCCAACCACCTGATGCTTTTCCAAATTCTGCCTGACAAGTCTCAGTGACAACTCCTGTCCATATTCAGTAGGGGGGTAGATGTAGTTAAAGCCTCTAGCAGCACCCCAGGACCTCTATCAAGCACTCCTCAAGGTGTTTAGACATCATTTAAAACCTTTAGAGCATCACCCAGCCGCTGACAGGCAGCATAGGGCAGAGAGATTTGTGGTGTGGTGTGCAGGCACTGAAACCAGTGATGCAGAATGGATGGGAATGCCTGCATCCTTAAATGGAGCCTCTGTGACGGTGATCTTTTGAAGCAAAATCCCAGCCTTTTACACAACTCCTATGTGCTGTCTGAGAATGGAGGGGATAAACTGTTTCCTCCTGGGCAAAAGAAGGCAAATGTGGGGATGCTCAGAGCAGCCATTCACAGCTCACAGGCACTGGGCTGCAAAATCCGTGAGCTTCAGCCCTGTAAAAAGTAGACTTGAACTACAGTGGGTATAATAAAATCATAGTGGTATCATAAAATTGTATTACTCTTTCATAAAGGACATGAAGTGTCTGAACATCTATAAGAAGGTTATTCATCAGTCCTCTGCTTCCAGTTCCCATCTGTGAGGCAGAGGCTCTCCTTTTGAGAAATGCACACCAAATACCATCACTTAACCCATAACATACATCAAGATGCAGCCGCTTGTGGTCCACTGAAGCATAGGGCCTCATCTGCTGTGCCTAACAGGTAGCAAAAAGTGGGTCTGAGTGGAAAATCCTACTCGGTGAGTGTCACCTGTCCAGTCTGTACATATGCCTCATTCCTACACACTCCCTGTGACCCCCTGTCAGTGCCCCTCCTGCTGCTCCTGAGTTTTCAGTGCATAGACCTGTGGGATGTCACCACGGCCACCCTCTGTGCCCCCAACATGTGGAGATACTGGTGCATGACCTAGGGACTCCGGGACTACATGGACATCATTAAGGTCAGAAAACTTAGCCGAACAGTGCTTCTTCAGTGGGAGCCAGCTCCCCTGGCTAAATTAAGCTGTTGTAAACTTCAGAGAAGCAGCATTGAGGAGATGGGATTTGAGCCTTCGTTATGTCCTTGTGGTCTTGGGGATCTTCCAAGTTTCTCTTATAAAGCTGTAACATTTTCTAATTCACATTGTGTCTGGGAAACCCAGATTGATTCAAAATATTTCCACACACATAACACTTTTACACAACTTTGGCCTCATGCTGGCATGTGACAAGTTTTTCTGTTTTTCCCCTCAGCACATGCTGTTTGCATGATTTCTGCTCCCAGAGCTAGTTGATACAACTCACAGAATCACAGAATCACAGAATAGTCTAGGTTGGAAGAGACCTCCAAGATCACCGAGTCCAACTCAAAGCACTTGAGGGCTTTTCTCCAAAAATTAACTGCCAGCAGTACTAGTTTACACACCAAAATGAGAACTGCGGCTAAGGGCAAGAGTACAAAATGCCCCACTCACATTTTTATAGCTAAGTTTCTCTGTTAGGTTGATCTAAAGCATTGGCAGGCTGAAGCAGGCAGCCTGGTAGCCTGACGGCAATGCTGCCATCTCATGGTCAAAAGAAGGAGCTGCTGATGCTTCTTGTCTTCCTTTTCTTTCTTCTCCTCCTCCTCATTCTTCTTTGACTGAAACATTTCCATGTGTACCATATTACTGCAGAAGTTCAGAGTATTATGCCCAAGCCACAGATCACACATTTGTACAGTCATACCTCAGTGTGACTGAAACCTTCATTCAATTCAAAAACGCTGAGGAATTCAGCTGCTTTCTTCTGAATTTGGACTTCTGCAGTTGGCATGAAAGAGGTACCAGCCAGTGTAATGGATCTGTTCTGCCTGGACATCCTCACACCATGGGTTTCATTTAACCTCTTCTGCTTAGATAAACATGCAGCCTCTTCCCAGGACTCTCAAGCTGCCCAGAAACAAAACTTCCAGGAAGCGTGGAAGCTACTGCAGGTTTCTTCACACAGAGCAAGAAGAAGTCTTCAACATGTCCCCACCCGCACTGCATTTCCTTCCATAAGCACCTTGACATATCTTTCCTCTTGTTTCTTCTTGAAGCTCAGTGAACTCCTGGAGGGCTTTTACATCCCTGTGAGGAAAACAGATGGATCTGACTTTCCAGCCATGTCTTTCCATGCTATCCAACAATTTGTGGACTTGATCCTTAGGATCAAGTGTCTCCACCACCAACAGCACCTTGAGCTCTTCTGCCAGAAAGCCCAAGGAGAAGCTCTGCCTGGACTGCCTCCTCTACAGGCACATGTCCATACAGCGGTCTCCAGTGTCTCCTCCTTCGTCTCCCTCCTGCCTGACCTTCAGGGAGGAGGCTGGTGGTGTGAGGAACGTGCAGCACAAGGAGCAGAGGATGGGGACCCACTCCCTCGGAGGAGTCATCCCCAGGCTGGCCAGGAAGGTGAAACTGGTGTGCTGTCCCAGTCTGCAGAGGGAGGAACCCAGCCATGCTTAGAGGGGCAGGGGCAGTCCCAACATGGACATTTTCCTCAGCTCTTGTCTCTCTCTCTCCCCCACGTCCTCTGGACAAAGCATGGTTGAGAGCTTTTTCCTTGTCAGAGGCAGCAATGTGTGTGCATTGTGGATTTTTCTCCTTAGCAAGCATAGCTGGGAGTAGAGAAAGTCAATTTTCAAAGCTGAGGACTCTTGAAGCTGAAGTGCCTACATTTACTTTCAGATCTACTGTACAAAAGTTATTTTCTTGTGAACAATTTGTCAATGTTTTCTCTGGTTGTTTGGTGTATTGTAAATACAGGTATTTTTCAATACGCAGTCATTTGCAGTGAACCTGGATGAACAGCTAGAAACTTTTACCAGATTTACCAAATAACAAACAAATGGACAAAATGGATTACAGCACCTCAAAGGGCAGCATTTTCAGTCAGTTGTTTATAAATGGTGAGCATTTAAAATTATTATTTCAGGGCTGCCCAGGTTTTGAGACATCTTAAAGGGGGCTTACATCAGAAATCAAGTGCCTGGCATTTTTTTAATCAAAAGGCACTCTCACATGTCTGAGGTCTGGCATGCAAGCAGTTTAAGTCTCAAAAATCAGCAGTTAGTTGTAAAAATAATTGCCCTAAGGTTAACTCCTGCAATTAAAGCTTGTTCTACTTTCTCTTGAGACGAAAACTGCTTTTTATTTCCATTGGAGCTGTGGCAAGTCACAGAAAAGAAAACCTGGAAGACCTAAAACAGAGCTGGGGATAGGGACATGCAATTTAATGATGTGCAATCTGCTTCTATTCTAGTGAAAAGACATGGCTGGGTTTTAGGGCTGTGAAATGTTTAATTACCAGAAAGACCTACTGAGCCCACTACAGAGTCACTGATTTTCTAGTACTTTGCATTGCCTTGAAATCACAGCTTCAGTCCAATAGTTACCTGATTGCAAGAATAAAATAATGACACTTGGTAGCTCTTATTTGAAAGATAGCTTCCTCCATCCCTCAAAATTACTTGAATATATATATTTTTAAACTATTGGTGTGATTTTAAGAGGAGGAATGGCATGGTCACAACTTCCAGGCAAGTCACGCGATGGTGATGGAAATATTGGAGCTTCTTCCTGAATGGGATTTCTGGTGTGCATTGTGTGCATTGCTCTCAGGGAAAAAAAAAAAAAGTATATCTTGATTTTATTTTGTTTTGCTGGCGATGGTAGAGAGCACTCTCTGTTGAAAAACACCCCTGTGAGTCCTGCAGAACAAATCAGTAGTTAAGACTAAGGAAAAGCAGAAGCTGGGCTGGGGTAGATCTTGCTTTTTCTTTAAAGGAACAGAAGAAACTCTTTTAACAAGAACATTTCCTAACCTGAGTGCCCCCAGAAAAGCAGCCTGTGTTTGGTAACTCATCAGAGGACCTAGCCCTTAATTTCAGGGTGATAGTCTCCTGGAGATCCTCCTGAACTCATTGCCCCTGAGCAGTTCCCAGTCATGGTGAGGTTTCCTCAGGCATGAACAGGAGGTGTGAATGCCGAGAGGGTGTTCCCCTAATCTCTGAAAGATTTTGATCCTTAAGTTCTTCACTCAGTTCCTGTGGTTTCATTTTGTGGGCCAGTCACGTCCTATGCCCTATGTCCCATGTCTGTATCGTGTTGGGTACCTGTATCTGCTAACTCCTTGGAAAACCTGGGCACAATGACAAATGGCATGGTGAGAAGGGACGGGCGTCAATCCCTCCCTACCCAGGTGGGGCTGTGCACTTCAGCACACAACAGCAGACAGGCCTGGTTCTTTCATTTTAACTTTCTTTGTGGTCAAGAAGGATGATTAATGCTTTGTGGTCAGGATGGAGGATTAATGCAACGTACTCCTACAGTCCTGGATGCTGGGATGGGAGGGATGTTCCTGTTACATGGAGCAGAGCTCAAAAGAGGCAGTGTGTGTCTGTATCTTTGTGTACTTTTTTCATTTTAAGATGCACCCTCCTCCTGACAGTTGAGCTTGCAAGGGCATGGAGCCAGCACAGAATCTGGCACGGTGCATTCCATCCATTGTGTTTGAGCTGAAATTAGGTGATGCTACAGTTTTGCTGCAAGAAAATGTTTTATCAAGCCAATATAAGACATACTTTTAATTCAGTTAAGTAAAGCTTTCAGTTACTCACAAGATTGATTTCAGACCTTATCTGTTCCATACCATTCATTAGGTGACTAAGCTTTCCTAAAAAATAAGAGAGCCATGTGCAGCAGTCCTGAGACTGGCCATGCAGAATTACACATGCACACCGGACACAGGCTGGGTCCTTGTTAATGGAAAGAACCTTGTGCTTGTAACCCACATTTCTTACAGACTCAGAGATGAATGAGAGGGGAAAATAACGGTTTAAGATGTATCACTTACTAAAAGTATATCATGCACTGTTTTTGCTGTTGTTGTTGTTGTTTGTTTTTTTTGTTTTTCCATTCCATTTGTTGTCTATTTGCCAGTCTGATGGCCGAGGGAGCCCCAAAATAAAGGATTTGAATGCTTAGGGCAGCAAGGCTGCAGTTATCCATCCTGCTGGACTGGAGTTCTCTCATTGCCATGGTGGACGAGGAAAATTGCAATTTTCATTGTAAACGTGATATTCACTATATAGAGATTGAGGAGCAATCACTTGTTTTGAAGACAGATATTGCAGTGCCCAGGGGACATGTTTGGCCATCTTGTGACCTGCACTAAGCACCATTATTCAAGGAAAAGACAAAAAAAAATGAACTAACCAGGACTGTAGATCACTGCAGGCCAGTATTAGAGACACAAAGGGAGAAAGAGCACTGCAGATCTCTGCATAAACATCTCCACGAGGGAGTGTAAGACATAGGGAAGTGTAACCTAGAAGAAAGGGTGCAACAGTGGCTGGGGGTGGTGGACAGAGCAGCCCTTTTCAGAGACACCAAGTGACGAGGTCATGGAGGAGGTCCTGCCACTGTAGAGGAAGTCTCTGCCTGCTGCCGATGGCCTCTAGTCATCCTCAGGATGGCCACATGTTCCTTAGGGTCTTGCCAAGAGGCCTCAGGACCTGCTCTAAGGATCCCTGGGAGTCCTGATCTGGCTTACGTGGATATACATGTTGCATGGGATTGCTCCTGCTGATCTCACTGATGAGACTTGTGGGAGAATGGAGCCTGTCCTGGGGAAAAGCAGATGTGACCAAGTCATGTGCTGGAGCAAGAAAAGTAAAGTTGAGCTGGAGTGGTTATCCTCAGAATGGGGCTTTTCCTACCCATTTAAAACATATTCACAAAGGAAACCATACCAGTCACTGATCTCAGAGGATTTTGGAGAAATCTAGCCGAGATCTGCCAGCCAGGGACACACAAGTGCTGGTAGTTGGAGGACAAGGAATACAAGTTGGAGGAGAAGTATTTTTCTGTGTCAGTGCCTCGATGTCCACTGAGCATCTTTCTAAGAACAGCAGGGTCTGTAGGTCTGCCCCAATGCTTCTTCTTTTTGGGGTTACCATCTCCATTGCTGGGGTGCAGCTGCCCTGCGAACAGGGAGAGCAGCTGGGGGCTGGGGAAGGGATTTCTGTGGACAAAAACCCTAGAAGATGGAGGAAGATGGTAAAGGAGACTGGCAGGAACACCATGACATTCGAATACTCCTCTGTTGTTATACCTTGACTACTTTAGTATATAAAATGAGGGGCCATGACATACCTTTCAAAGCAGAGACATTTTCTGGGGGCACCTGCTTGTGCTTTATGTAGTTAAAGGATAACACCTCTATTTTTACATTTGCAGATATTATAAACCAAAGCAGTGGTGCCTAGAATGGTGGGTCTGAGGGGAATAACTGCCATTCACATGATGAGAGAGTTCATTGTGAAGCAGGGAGATGCAACGTCGATTACTCTGCTGTTCATTCAGAGACAGCAGACAGCACAGGATGGTGTCTGCTGTGCCTGGCATCGTTTTGACACAACACCCATGATAAGTCTGGAGCTGAGGTCAGAGCTTGTAGGAACATGACACTACTTTTTCCTGTTCTGCTTGGTCACTTTGCTTGTTCATGAAGGAGAGACCTACATTGATGTAGCACACAAACAGCTATGGACCAGCTGTAAGTCGTGTTTGAGCAAAACCCTGAGGAAAACAGGACAAAGGGGAGATGACAAACCTGTGTGTTGAAGCTGGTATCAGCTTCAGAAGAAAGGTCTTGCTTGTCAGAAGCAATCCCAGCTTGTCAGGAGCAAGAATTTACTGGAAAGAGGCATGTTACAGTACTGAACCCCCCGAGCAGCCCTGCTCTACAAGGCCCCTCCAATGGACAGCCCTTACCCTGCAGGGAAGAAGCACCAGCCCTTACCCTGATGCTATCATGGGCTGGGGCTCCATGCACCCCTATTCCTTTCAAGTAACGTGGTTGGATCCCTAATTTCACACTGCTGCCACACAGGGGATAGGTTCTCCTTTTGGGAGTCTCTCTGGGTTAACAGGAGTCTGATCCACCTCCTGCCCCATGCTAGTGGCTGGCATTTTCCTCACTGAGACCACAAACCTTAGAGCACATCAAGTGACTTGTGCTATACCTGTCTCCTATCCGTGCCAGTCCCTGTTGGTAGCACGCCTCTCCCAAATAGTGCAGGCACTCTTAATTTGGGATGAAATATAATTGGATGACAAGTCACCCATGTCTGACACTGCTCTGTAATCTAGCAGCGTGAAGTCTGTGTTGCAGCCTTCTTCATCAGCAGCTTGGTTATTGTGTGACTGTTTGCCACCAGCCTGTGACAGAGGCTAATGGGGTCTAGTGGTGATCTCAAAGACAGTGGCTACCGCAGACTGTTGCAGGACTGAACGAGGCCACTCTGAGACAGAAATGTGTCACTATATCACATCCTATGAAAACTCTCCTGGCTACGAGGTGTCACTTGTTATGTCTAGTGACACTGTGGCTGAGAGGAAAGCTGAATGACAGGACAAGCACAAATATTTTTCATCATAATTATGAACATGTTTCTGGCAAAGACTCGCTTTTCCCACACCAGGGGCACTGGCTTTTGCACTCGATATAGCTTATGCTTCTGATGTTAATTAATAAACTCCCAAAATGTACCTTGCCTACCTCAGACGTCAATACAAATCCTATTATAAAGAGATTAGTTTGTAGTTCCAACACTTGCAGATCTGAATGTGCTCCATCCAGCTCCAACAGCAGTGTGTAGCAAGCCTGTGCTCCACACGGAGACCTTCGGCACCAGGGACATCATCCCCGACCCCATATCAGCAGAGGGCTGGTCTTAGCAGCCTCCTGTGATCTGTGTGCCACTCAGTATCTGCAGGGGAACAGCAAGTTCAGCAGTAAGCATATGCATATATTTTTAGGATAAAAGATGGGGAAGACTGCTAGCATCAGAAAGGTGGGATAGTGCTAAGTCCAGTGCAGACTCGCTGGAGGAATCTGCAAAGGCCACAGCCCCAGGCAGGACTGGGACTATCTGACTCATGCTTGGCCCAGCAGCGGCTGTGTCCAGATCTCTGTGAATTCTCCTTTCCCAACAGCCCTGAGGCACCCTGGCGGTGCTGCCCTGAGCTGTGGCTGGGACATGGACTGGTGCTGCTTGCGAAGGAGCGCTCCACTCCATGCTGCAGTACGTGAACTTGTCTGGCACAAGCTGCTGTGCCCAATTGGCCACTCTACCTGGTGAAGCTGATGGGCTGTTAGTAGTGGGAAAATGCAAGAAGTATTTGCACACAGACAGCTGCTCCCCCCAGTCCTCATGGTCCGTTTTTTGCCTCTGGCTGCTCTCCAGGAGGCATCGGAGCCTGCAAAGGAATATACCCCTTAGCCGTGCTACGCAGAAATTTCATTTCTCCATAACAGAGAGCAGGGCAGGAGCATAAGGAGCACCTCTGCCAGCCACAGGTGTGCGGTACCCCAGCAGCACGTTGTCTCCATGAAGATGCACAGAAAACTGCAAATGACACCAAGCTGAGTGGTGTGGTTGATACCAAAGAAGGAAGGGATGCCATCCAAAGGGACATGGACAGGTTGCAGAAGCAGTGATTCGTGGAAGAACTCTATAACTCAAAGCAAATAAGTTATAGAGTAGGCATGAGGTTTATTTCGGTGCTGGGTGCATGAGGGATAGCTCCCAGAGGCACGCGCACCTTAACGTGGCAACTTGCTTTGCTTATATGCAGGAAAAAGTTACATATGCAGGAAGTTTCCCAATACACCTATACATATTCATAACCTATCCCCGCTTTGTATTAAAATTAGCTCCAAGAAGTCACTTCCATAAAGTCCTCCTATCTGCACCTGCCCAGTGCCTTCTGGTGGTGGTCGTCGGGGGGGTCGGGGGGGATGAAGTCCGGTAACTCCTCTTCATCATCACTAGTTGACCCCCTGCCTTTGAACAGCCTCAGCTGCTCCTTGGCTCTTGTCCAAACCACAAGGTCAGTCTCAGCTGGTTTGTGAGACAGGTTCCCCATTTTTGTCAGGAAACATCCTCTGTGAGGGGGTCCGAGACTCCTCGTTTCGGTTAACTTGCACCGCAGTAAGCAAAGACACAGAATCACAGAATTTTCTAGGTTGGAAGAGACCTCAAGATCATCAAGTCCAACCTCTGACCTAACACTAACAGTCCCCACTAAACCATATCCCTAAGCTCTACATCTAAACGTCTTTTAAAGACCTCCAGGGATGGTGACTCCACCACTTCCCTGGGCAGCCCGTTCCAATGTCTAACAACCCTCAGTATCTATTATAAAGCGATTAAGCAAGCCCCCATTCTCTCATTCCTGGCCTTAATCATCACGACTGTTTCGTTTAGAAATCATTGATAACGATTAAGCGAGCCCCCGCGCTCCTGCCCCTGGCTTCAGCCGCCCCAGGAGCAACCGCGTGCGCCTCCCCCACCCCCACCACGGCGGCGGGGCCTCAGCACCCCGCGCTGCCGGCGGGCGGACGTGACGCTGCGCCCCGCCCCGCCGGGACGGGACCGCGCTGCCGTCCGGCCGCGCTGAGAGAGGAAGGGCTTGCGGGGCGCCGGCCATGACGCGCTGGGCCCGCAAGGCCGCCGCCGAGGGGGGCAAGGCGCTGCCGGCCACCCCCTGGGAGGAGATGGCGGCGGCGCCGGCGAGGAAGAGGAGGAGGAAGGAGTACGCGGACCGCGACGTCAACGGGTTCGCTGCCCACCTCGGGAAGGCGGCGGGCGGCGGGGCGGCGGAGGGCGAGGAGGAGACGGCCGCGGCCGTGAGGAAGGCTCTGCGGCGGGAGGGCCGGCGGCTGAGGAGGCAGGAGGCGAGGAGGAACGCCATGGTGAGGCTGGGGGGAAACGGAGCCCTGCTGCGGCTGTCTGGTGTGGTGGTGCCCCGTGAATCATCGTTCATCTAGGGAGCTCAGTGGTCAGTGAGTGAATATTCACACGTGGCCCAGAATTTCTCTCTGTGTGTTGCTGGTGAAGGAAAAAATAATAATCGGTAATAGTCACCAATAAAGAAAAATAATAAACCGATAAATGAAAAGAATCGATAAGCAATCGCCAATAAAAATATAATAATAACCAATAATAATCTTGCTTACTGACAGGCATCTGCCAGTTATTTTGTGACATGCTGCAGCATCTCTCTTGTCTTAACCATGTTTCCACAGGGAGACAATCTGTTGATACGCTTGCCTTCTAAAAAGCCTGGAAGGCCGATTAGGCTGGGATTCCCTGAGCCCTCTGACAAACTTTTTCATATTAGCGTAACCTCAAACGTCACCACCGGGGAGATGCATTCAATGGTACCAAGAAGGTTTCAGCCAGGAGAAATTGTGATGTACTGAAAATCTGGCGGACATAAGTAATAATCAGATACTAAGACCAAGTGCTCTCTTTAATAACTCTGCCTATAAGTGCTGTTTTGCTCTGTGACGTGTTTACAAAAAAGCAATTTTTATTTTTAAAGGTATGTTTCCACTGTAGGGAACCAGGCCATGGTGTTGCTGATTGCCCAGCGGTGCTTGAAAGTCAAGACATGGGTACGGGGATCTGTTACCGGTGTGGATCCACAGAACATGACATCAGCAAATGCAAGGCAAAGATAGATCCAGCTGCTGGTATGGTTCAGAAATTCATGTTTCTCATAGTGCTTTAGTGTGAGTTTTCTGACCACTGTAATACAGGGTTTCTGTTCTAGCAACTTAGCTGTTCTGAATACGTAGGTTTAAAGGAATACAACATTAAAATAACACTACTTAACAGTGTAGTGTTAAAACTGTAGTATAATATTATATTATGGTATAATATTGTAATTGTGATGTTTTCAGAGCTGTCAGTGACTGTACAAAGTTTTTAACTTGCTTCATAAACTGTGTGGAATTTTGCAGGGGCGTTTCCTTATGCAAAATGTTTCATCTGTGGTGAGATGGGGCATCTGTCAAGGTCATGTCCAGATAGTCCCAAAGGATTGTATGCTGAAGGTGAGTGCAGTAATCTTCTGTGACCAAAATACATTTTTCCTTCTTACCTGATGCAGAGCAAAGTAATGTTGCAGATTAATTAGGGTATTACTGAAAGGAATTTCCAAATGTCTTTTACTCTTGGTGAGAGCAGATCAGTTCATGGGAATTCAGTGTTAATATTCATTATCTAGGGATTTCTATTTTGGTTGAAAGAAGGTGAAGTGCAAAGTATGAGAACTTGCTTGTGCTTGCAATTTGAAGAGAAACAAAGAAACCATAGTATCCCGTGTGTAGGTAATGAGTATTTAAATGTAAATACACCTACGTATGTAGTAAAACCATGTTGTTGGTCTGAAAAGGGACTTTATAACCTTTACAGCTTAAGGCTGTAAAAACAGAGAGGTGTTCACACAAAACAAGATCTGTTGTAGTTACACGCGGGAGTCATTTGTTTCATGTATGTAGAAGGCGACACTGTAAAAGATTAAAGAAAAATTAAGAGTTTAAAAATACTTTGCGGCTTCAAGATAATCTTAGAAATGTATGTTTTCTGTATACTGCTTGACCACCCAGCAGCCCACTGTCCTGTGAGCTGATTGTAAAACTCAAGTTTCTGGGATTTCTCTGGTTACTTGCAGCTCTCCAGAGCTGTGGGCTAGCTGCTTCGCACTCTGGGGAGCAGACAGGGCCTCCGGAGGCTGCTGGAGACCCTCGGGGCATACATGGAAGTGCTGCCGAGGCTGGGGAGCCGTGCTGCCCTGTGTTTCTCCACCTGTTGGCTGCTTGCGGGTGATGCAGTTCGTGGCGACTCAGCTACCCCGAAGGCACAAGGCTCCATGGAGAGAGAGGCAGAGAGAGCTGTCTGTCTGCACAGAGACCTTTGCAGGGGGCACTGCGGCATCCTGTAGCAATTTTTATGTATTTGTGAGGAGCCCCGCTGGCAGTCCCAGGGCTGCGGCTGCTGCCTGGGGCAGGGGAGCAAGGCCCTGGGTGGGTGAAGCTCTGCCGCTGGCAGAGGCTCTGAGAGGCTCTGGGAACGGAGCCCAGACTCGCAGGGGAAGGCTGCTCCCCAGCCTAAGGAGGTCCATGGGTCGGAGGGGGTGGCACAGGTCGGGGCTGGTCCTGGGAGAGGAGCCACCAGGCTTTTGCTCCTGCCAGCCGCACAGAAACAAGCCACCACACCCCACATTGTCATCTCACTGACTTTCAGAACTGTTTCCTTTTGGCTCACAGCTGAATCACCCCCTCCAGAAGAGGATTTGTGTCCTCGACTGAGCCAGGCCTCTCTTCACAAGTATTCTTGAGTGAGCACCAGGCAGCAGGGAGAAGCAGCTCACAGTGAGGGAAAGACACTTCCAGCTGCCTGTTCTGATGACTTGAGTTGCAGATGGTCTCTCCAAGTGGATCCCACCTTGCCTAAGAGCTGACACGTGCAAGCAGCATTTAGGAAGTGGACCAAAGAGGACCCTTGTGGACAGTGGTCTCTCTGATATGCCAGAGATGGTAGCAGGTAAGAGTCCTGCTGGCAGCAATGGAGGTGGGTGATAGGGGCTCAGCCCCAGTCCCCAGGACAGGAATGGTGCTTGTGTCCCAGGTACAGTTACTGGGGCAACTGGAGTGAGTAAACCCAGAGGGAGTGCCAGCACCAGGACTGCTGATCACAGCATGTGTGCCTGGTATTGGTGAACAAAAGTGTTTGCATCTTCCTCCGAACCCCATGGGTAAGCGTGTGTGTGTCTGTGTGCAGGTGGATGTAATTTGCTAGCAAACTTCCAGCCTGCCCTGGGAACAGACAGGGCCATCAGGTGCACAGAGGCTTGTGCTGGTGTCCTATGAGGAGCAGCTGAGGGCACTGGGGGTGTTTAGTCTGGAGAAGAGGCTCAGGGGAGACCTTATTGCTCTCTACAACTACCTGAAAGGAAGGTGTGGGGAGCTGGGGGTCAGCCTCTTCTCCCAGGTAACTAGTGATAGGACTAGAGGCAGTGGCCTCAAGTGGCGCCAGGGGAGGTTCAGGTTGGAAATGAGGAGACCTTTCTTCTCAGAAAGCGCAGTCAGGCACTGGAACAGGTTGCCCAGGGAGGTGGTGGTGTCATCATCCCTGCAGGTGTTCAAGGAAAGGTTGGACGTGGTGCTTAAGGACATGGTTTAGTGGCTGAGATAGGTGGTAAGGGGGTGGTTGGACCAGATGATCCCAGAGGTCTTTTCCAACCTTAATTATCTACGATTTGGGAGATCCACGGGTGCCTGTGGGTGCACACCATTTGGCAACGAGCACCAGGCTGGACCAGCCCTGCCCCACCATCCCCCCTCCCGCGGCTCCCTGTAGCAAACCACCACAGCGATCTTTCACCTCGTTGCCCTCCCTCAGGGAGCACCGGGCGCTTTATCCTCCCCTCAGAGCTGCTCGGGCGGCGTCCTTCGGCCTCTCTGCACCTCCTCCTCTTCCTCCTCCCCTCAGGGCACCGCGGTGCCGCCCTGCAGCAGCCGCCTCGCTGCCCCCCGCGCCCCGTACAGCACGTAGCCCCACGACAGCAGCACCACGGCGGCCAGCACCTGCGGGGGGGGAAGCGACAAGAGGCGTGACGCGGGGATATCGCGACACGAGGACATACATCGCGGCATGGGTCGTCGTTCCCCCACGCACCAGGCGGCACAGCGGCCGCGGGTCCCGCCGCGTCATGGCGCCTCCTGCCCGGCACTAAGATGGCGGCGCGGGGAGCGGAAGTGACGCCGTGAGGCGCCGACCGGTCTGCTGCCCCGCTGCCGGGGAGACGGCGGCGGCGGGGGGGGGTGTGCAGGGGGTGCCCCGTTTCCGTGGCAACGCCAGTTCCGCCGCCGATGTCGGAGCCGCGGCGGGGCCTGGCGGAGCGCCGCCGCCCGGGGCGGGAGGAGCGCCGGGACCGGGACCGCGATGGGGGCCGGGAAAGGGTTCGGCCGCTGCCGGGCTCGGCACAGGAGGAAGGCGGCCGCGGAGCCGGGCCGGGCCGGGAGCGAGGCCTCGGCGGTGGTGAGTGCAGGCCTGGATCCTCCGTCTGTCTGGTGGCGGTATCCCCCATCACCGGGAGCCCCTTTGTTCGGGCAGCCCGAGCCTCACGGGCACCTGTGTGGTGGTTTTACCGTGCTAGGCAGCTGAACACCACAACTGCTCTCTCACTCCCTTCCTCAGATGAGGAGGGGAAGAAGTAAAGGAAAGAACAACTCACGGGTTGAGATAAGGATAATTTAATTAAAGGGAAAAAAATGTTAAGGAAATATTAATTAATTCAACTAAAGGGAAAAAAAGAAAAGGGGAGAAGGGAGGGGGAAAGGGAATAACAAAACAGGGACAAAGGGAATAACAAGTAAAGGCTATGTGGAAGTGCAGAGGAAAGAAATTACTCTCTACTTCCCACAAATGAGCAATGCTTGACCATGTCCTTGAAGCAGGGCCTCAACGCATGTAGCCGGTACTCAGGAGGAAGACAGACGTTTTCGCAAGCAGAGCCCACCCCTCCCCTCTTCTTCCCTTTTCCACCTTTTATTGCTGAGTGTGACATCATATGGTATGGAATATCCCTTTGCTTGGTTTAGGTCAGCTGCCCTTGTCATGTTTCTTTCTCACTTTTTGCCCACCCCCTAGGAGGGATAGAGAGAGTAAGTGCCCCATTTGCTTGGATAGATTTGACAACGTCGCCTATCTAGATAGTTGCTTGCACAGGTTCTGCTTCCGTTGCATCCAGGAGTGGTCGAAGAACAAAGAATGCCCGCTCTGCAAACAGCCCTTCCTTTCCATTTTCCATACGGTTCGTGCTGAGGATGACTTTGAGGAATACATACTCACACCTACAGAAAATGGCTCTTTTGCCAGCCCTGATGGCCAGAGGTTTCATTACCGGACAGCCTTAACAAGGGAACGCCTCACCTCGTCTTACCACCGAGGCAGCTCCTCGCCTCAAAGGACGCTGTCCCCTCCAGATAATGGGATTTTGTTTGAAGGGCTGTCAAGCCAGCCAGTACGGCAGAGAGATGGGGAGATTCAGCAGATGATAAGGAGGCTGGCCTCAATGAGACAGGTCAGCGCAGAGGGCAGATATATGCGGCGGATTCAGGAGGAGGAGATGATCGACTTCCGCAGGGCCCTGTACCGCACAGGGGTGTGTGTCCGTAGCATTCAGGACAGCGGCCACTACAGAGACCTTTCAGCAGAGTTCTTCCACCTCAACCCTGTTTGCTTTGACAGGTTGGTTCCCTGGCTGAGGCGAGAGCTTATAGTCTTGTTTGGTGCTCACAGGTGTCTGGTTAGCATCATGCAGCATGTCATCATGAGAAACCTGACCAGGTGCAATCTGGAGAGTCAGGCCTTTGCTGATGTTTTGAAGCCATTTTTGCTGAATCGGACCAAACACTTCCTCCATGAGCTCATCACTTTTTCCCGATGTCCCTTTGACTTAGAAGCGTATGATCAACATGCCAATTATGACTGTCCTGAGCCATCATATGATGAAGGAAGCCACTCAGACTCATCAATCATTACTATATCTCCAGATGAGGCAGATTCTCATGGGCCAGACCACAGTTCATCCATGACCGGTATTGGCCAGGCCCCCTGGGATGATGAAACTCCAGGGCCTTCCTATTCCATTTCAGAGGACGTTCGTACAACTGTAGCTTCTCCTCTGGACACATCAGAAAGTTCCGATGAAGACTCTGCTGCAAAGAGAACTGAATTGCAGACTCAGTTACAGGCAAATGCTGACTCAAATGACAGTGATTCTTCTTCAGACAATTGTGTTATCGTTGGGTATGTTAAGCCACTAGCTGAGAGGACACCAGAACTGGTTGAGCTGTCCTCAGACTCTGAAGAGTCCATCAAGGAGGAGAAAAGGGAGGATGTGAAAAAACAGCAGTCAGTCCAGTGTCGCAGCTGGAGTGACAGCGAACAAAGCTCATCACCACGCTCCCCTGTGTATAAAGAGAATGTAGGAAGCTGTAGGAGTTCCTTATCCCCTGCAGTCGAGAGAACCGAGTTGAAGGATGAGGAGAAAAACAAAGGTAAAGCAAAAGATCTGTCTCCACAGGACTCGATCTGGAGCCCCTCTTCGGAGAGGGACACGATGTGCTCCCCTTGTAATCACAGATTGTCCAGAAAGAGAAAGTCCACGAGTCCACAGTCATATTCACAGAACAGTCAAGGCAGTCATGGCCATCGGTCTCGGAAGGAGCATCACAGCAAACGCCAGCTTAAAAAGAGGCGATCAAGAAGCAGAGATAGCAGCAAGCATAGGAGCAAAAGAAGCAGGAGGAGGTCGAGAACTCGTGACACTAGTGTCTCCCAAAAAAGCCAGAGAGACTCCCTTGGTCGTGATAGCACTACATCCAGGGAAGTAAGCAGATCACGATCGCGTAGCAAAGGCCATGGCAAAAGGAGATCAAGGAGCAGAGACAGTGACGATTATTATATAAGAGACAGTTACCAAAATAGATATCAGTGGGGTTATGCTTTCTATAGTCGAAAGACAGGTGGAGATGGCTCCTCGTGCAGGAGGAGGACTCAGCCCAGGGCTCGCTATTCAAGACAGTCTGCTAGTCCAGAATACAGGATACGGTCCTTTACTGAAAGGACAGATCCGCACAGCCAGAAGGGACTCCATGAGAGGCATTATTACTATTACGAACGATGCAGATCAAGGAGTCGATCAAGCAGTAGGTCAAGGACTCCCCCTGGAGGGGCTGACAGAACAAAAAGCGAAAAGCCCAGTGGGAAAAGGAAGTACAAAACTCGGCACTTGGAGAGTGCAGTGAAGGAGAGCACAAGTCTAGAGAGAGAAAATGACCACAAGAAAAGTTTGTCGAAATTCAGCGACTGCTACAAAAATGAAGATAGCCTTTCAGACAATCGAGCAAGTAGTGAGACAAAGCATAAGAAAAAGAAGAAGAAAATGAGAAGCCCGAGTGTGGAGATAGTCTATGAAGGAAAAGTGACAGACCCGACAAAGCACATGAAAAAGAAAAAGCATAAGAAGAAACACCGGAAACATCACGTACATTCCTCTCCAATGGTGATTACAATTGACAGTGATAGTGGCAAAGAGCCAGAAAGTACTGAATGTGACAGCAGTGTTACTTGGACAGGCACAACCAGGTTAAATGAGCGGGGAAATGAGTCTCCATCACCTCTTCTGGGAATGACAGGATGGGAAGATGTTTACAGAGTGAGCAAGGAAACTGGAGAAGCAGCCAAAAAGTACAGTAATCCTGCTAGAAGAGACTTTGATGGTGACATTAGAAATGCTGGCACTGAGCCTCAAGAAGCAGCTGGTAAGAGTCTGGTAGTGGATACAACAAGCAGCAACACCACTCACACAGCAACTGTAATTAGCCACGGTCAAGGAGCACAAGCAACGCCTTCTAGTCAACTGTTCTCCCCCAGGACTTCCTTACTAGAGTGTCCCGAGAGATCACCTCTGATACTGAGGCTGCCAAAGAGACTTGTCAACAGATCATGTTGGTTTGAGTCCCCAGAAAAAAAACATGTAGCATATTTTGCACTGAATAATTATTAAAATTGTGAATTTAATAACTTTTTTTTCCCCCTTGAGAACAAAGCACATGGTGTGCCTTGTGTATGTTAAAAGATGTCTGGGAACTGTGTAAACCCCTTGAATGTGTATGCACTTTTACGTCGGAGAAGATAGAGTATTGGTAGCATGTACCTACTTAGGTTTCTCAAAGGACTGCTTGAAAGCTATAATTTCATAAAGCCATCGTATTTTCTCATGGTATGTAAAATATATCCACAGAGTTATTTCAAAGCTGTGTTTAAAAACAAAACACACAACAAAAGCATACCAAAAGATGGAAAATACATTTTATGGGGATTGCTCTTTTTGTACATAGGAAAAATTGCTTAGTTCTTAATAAATGTTTCATGATGAGTTGTATTTTGATTTGTGTGGTTTAAGCTGATCTCACCTGAAAAGCAGTTGGCAATTTCTATATAGATCTTGAACAACACGTCCAGTAACATAGATTGAGTTATGTCAAAATCTGAATAAAGCAATCAGATTAAAATAAAATAAAATTTAATCCCTAGACTGTGTACTTTGCCAGCAGAACATTTCTCTTTCAGTTTTGGGTTTACAGACCACCCACCATTTGTGCTGTTGGTGGTACTCCAGTTTGGGTGGTTGTCAGGTCCTAGCCCTCACTAAAAGCAGGAACACCTTTGGTCAGATTGCTCAGGGTCTGTGCAGTTTTGAATGTTCCCCAAACTGGAGATCTCACAGCCTTTCTACACTACCTCCTCTAGGGTCTGAGTATTCCCATGGGATTTTTGTTGTTGTTGCAAATGTCCTTTTTGTATTTCTCGTGTTGCAGCCTGTGTCTACTACCTTGCATCCTATTGCTGTGCAACCCCGGAATAGCCTGTTTTCCATATACCTTACCACTAGATACTTGAAGGCATTGGTCCCGTCTGTAGCTCCTCCTGAGCTTGCTGCATTAAGCATCTCCCCCAGCTCCCTTCACCCTAGATGTCCTGCTGTGTGTGTGTACAGTGCGTGGGGCCAGGCGGGGTCATGGTCTCTGGGTTGGGCATAGCAGTAGTACCTGGTGCTTATACGCAGTTGCCTTCTGCCTCTTCTGTGTAACTGCCTTCCTGTGCAGTGGGTTTGGCCTTGGCTGGCTTCCAGAGGCCCACCAGCTGCTCTCTCATACCCCTTCTCAACAGGACAGCGTGAGAAAATAGGATGGGAGAGTTCCTGGGTTGAGATAAAGACAGGGAGATCACTTGCCAGTTACTGTTATGGGCAAAACACCCTCAGCTTGGGTAAGATTAACTTACTTTTACTCTCAGTTAAAAGTAGATTAAGATAGTAAAAAAAACTGAAACCACCTTTCCAAACTCCCACTCTCCACAGGCTCAACCTCATTCCTGATCCTTCTACCTCCTTCTCCCCCATGTAGCACAGGGGGATGGTGAGTGGAGGTTGAAGTCAGTCTGTAATGATTTCTGTCTTTGCTGCTCCTTCCTCCTCATGTTTTCTCTTTGCTTCAACGCGACCCACTCAAGACCTGCTCCAGCATGGGTCCTTCCCACAGGGTGCAGTCCTTCAGGAAAATGGTGATCCAGTGTGCGTTCCCCATTGGCTGCAGCTCCTGCCAGGAAACCTGCTTCTGCATGGGCTGCAGCTCCTGCAGGGGCTCTCCATGGGCCGCAGCCTCCTCCAGGCCACATCCACCTGCTCCACCGGGGGCTTCTCCATGGGCTGCAGGGGAACTGCTGCTGTGTGCCTGGAGCACCTGCTGCCCTCCTGCTGCACTCACCTTAGGGGCTGCAGGGCTGTCTCTCTCTCATTTTTCTTAATCACGTCCCAGCTACTAAAGTGTTTTTTACTCTTTCTTAAATGTTTTCCCTTGAGGTACCGTCATCGTTTCTGCTGGGCCCATATTTGGGCAGCAGTAGGTGCATTGGAGTCAGACAGAACTGTCTGTCTGGCATTGGGCAGATCCTGCAGCTCCACCACAACCAAAACCTTGCCATGCACACCCAGTACACCCTGGCCTGGCAGATATGGATCCTCCAGGTCAACTGCTAGTTGTGTGTGCAAAGATGGCGATGAGGTATCTGACTGCATGATAAACTACAACTTAGTATCTAAATCCTAACATTATTCATTTTAGCATGGTACTGAAAATATGTTTCAGGCTCCATTAAATGCAATGCATGGAGATTTCATACCATTCTGGATTAATGAAGTGACACCACAGTTTGTAAGGCTTTCTGCACTTTCAAAGGTGCTGTCCTGTGCTGTCCAGAGAACGGGAGATTTTTGCAGAGGTTGTGAAGTTAATTACTGAAGAAGATCAGTCTTCGGGGTTGGGTGAGTTCACCTGTTTTCTGGCTCTCATAGGGCACCAGGTCTGACCGTAAAGAGATAACATGGTGGCAAATTGAAATTACTGTAATTTGGAAATGGGACAAGGTATAGTGAGGGGTACTCCACTAGTGAAAGTTTCAAAAACCTGTAATAAAACTGGTGGCAACTATGGGGTTATCTAAGAGACAGGCAGTGGAACTGTGTCAAACAGCTTGGCCCACTACAAACACATTTGGTGCTGCAGACCAAAGGTGGACACAAGTTGGCAGTTTTATCGTCCATCACCTAAACTTTTTGTGATTATTATCAGAGGACCAATTTCCTGCCCAGCTGGTCTATTGGTAAATACGGACATTTTGGAGAACTATAAGGCAGAACCAAAACAGTTAATTTAAATAAAGTAAGTCAAACAGTGGTAGGAAGAAGGTGTTGTCTTGTGCTGTTTTCTCTCCGCAAACTCAAGCAATTGCTAATGCTGACAGTGCTCCTGTTGTGCAGCTATGGCCTTGGTTTCTTCTTCTCCGTCCCTTTCTGCACCCCCAGCTGCTTATCATGCTCTGCCAGCTCTCTTGGAGGAGCTCACACTGTCTCCACCCACCTCATGTGCTGCGAAGGCAGTGCATAGTGTGCGCGTGCCTTGTAGCATGGCAGATAGAATGGTGTGTCAGTAACAGATGCTGCGGTTACGGGAAGATCCAGGAAAGGTGTTACGGATGTTTAGAGGTATAGTTAGAGCATATGATCCAGTATGGACGGACGTTTATCAGTGGTTAGATGCTTTGTTTACTCTGGATGAAAAAAAAAAAATGATCTTGACAAAGAGACTGGGCTGCTGCCCACTATGACAGAACTGCATGCCTAGAGCAAGAACCAGGTTTACCAGAATTACCAGACTTGGGCAAGGGTGGATGCAGTTAAAATGGGTTAGTATCTGCAATAGAGGCAACGGGACAAATGATGGTAAATTGGACAAAGGTAAAAGACTGTCAGCAAGAACCAGAGGAACATCCCTCTGCTTTTCTAACTAGATTGGAGAAACAGATGAGAATCTGTGGGGGACTCTGCTGCTGGTCTGCATTCTCTATTCCACCCTCTGGGAGTCAAAACGATGAATTGAGACTCCAGGCTGTAGCGAGTCACTTCTTGTCATGAAGAAGCCCAGAACTTACGTGATACCCTTGGCTGAAAGCCTAAACACCTACTGTCACGATCCAAAAAGGAGGGGAGCCACCTGTCCTGCAGGTGTATAAAGATCACAGTAGAGCTCAAAGGATTCCATAATACACACGGACACAAAGGTGTTGTTCACTAGAGATTCCTGTTTGTTGCAAATCAAACCAAATCACCACTAGCAAGTATACTTTCATTATAAGGCAAATATACAGGTATATATATTTAAGAGCTATTACAGACAGTACTAGGAAACAGGGAACAGGAAATAGTTTAAAAGTCACAGCAGTAGCATTTGGTGGTAGTAGAAAGGTGATTTGAGGACATCAGCAAGATAGCAGCAGACAGGGTTTGGGGATCACTCTATGTTCCAAAAAACTGTCAAGAATACTCTGGCATGGCAAATACTTATGGATTACAAGATTATCAATGCTCTAACAGCAATCTGATTTATGAGAGGTTATACATATCAATCATATGTTTAGAATAGAGTATGCATCTATTTATATATACATAAAATTACCTGGCATTTCAGCAAAGCTTCAGCCTGTTTCAGGAGCAAGAAAAAACACAAAGACACAGAAGAGAGAAAGGAGGACGTGCAGCACAGGAGGTTTACCACACATCAGGGGTCGCTCATCACACGTCAGGGGCGGCCCCATCTCCCTGTCCCTGTTCCTAGGTGTGGTGCTTTTACTCAGCTGGGCAGCTGAGCTCCACCACAACCGCTTTCTCACTCCCCCTCCTCAAAAGGAAAAGGGATGAAAATGTGACGGATAGGGCTCAAGGGTTGAGACAAGGGCAGGGGGATCACTCAACAATTATCATGATGGGCAAATCAGACTCAGAGTAGGGAGATTAGTAAAATTTATTGCCTATTACTAGCAAGCTAGACAAGTGAGAAACAAAGGAAACAAACTACAAACACCTTCCCCCAATCACCCTATTCTACCTCCTCTCCCTGACCGGAGCAGGGGAGCAGGGAATGGGGGCTGCGGTCAGTCCCTGACACACTTCATCTCTGCCGCTCCTTCATGGCCCCTCTCTGCCCCTGCTCCACATGGGGTCCCTCCCACGGGATGTCATCCTTCCTGAACTAATTCTGCGGGGGCTGCCCACAGGCAGCAGCTCTTCAGGAACTGCTCCCACATGGCTCCATGCCACGGGGTCCATCCATCCCCCAGGAGCAAACTGCTCCAGCATGGGTCCCCCACAGGCAGCAACTCCCCCCAAGACCCCCTTCTCCTGCATGGGCTCCTCTCCACGGGCTGCAGCTCCTGCAGGGGGCTCTCCATGGGCCACAGCCTCCTCCAGGCTGCTCCACCAGGGGCTCCTCCACAGGCTGCAGCGTGGAGATCTGCTCCATGTGGGACCCATGGGCTGCAGGGGGACAGCCTGCTCCACCAGGGGCCTCTCCACAGGCTGCAGGGGAACCTGTGCTGAGTGCCTGGAGCACCTCCTGCCCTCCCGCTGCACTCACTGTGGGGGCTGCAGGGCTGGTTCTCGCTCATTTCTCAGCCCTCTCTCCCATCTGCTGTAGCACAGCAGTTATTTTCCCTTTATTCAATCTGCTCTCCTAGTGCCCAACCAGCACCGCTCACGGCCTAGCTCTGGCCACCAGTGGGTCCCTTTTGACATGGGGCAGCTGGTGGGCTTTGCTCACAGAGGGACCCCTGCAGCCCTCCCGCTACCAAAACCTTGCCACGTAAACCCAATATATAAGATACTAGTAAAAGTGTAGTGCTCTGCTATTTATAAAGTCATGTAGTTCTTCCCCATGCGTTTCTGGAAAAGCAAAAATCGTATTATCTTATGAGAAAGCAATGTTTCCTTAACAGGCAGTCATCAAAACTAATAACAGAGAAAACTTGTGCTATCATAACAGTGTGTTTCTTATTAGACTTACTATCTCTCTTCACCTGAACCGTGTTTTCCATATTTTCATTCTGATAAAGAAATAGCAAAGAGCAGTGTTTCTTCTGAGTGTAAAGTAAATAAATAAAATAGCTGACTGCAGCTAAACTTTAAAGGCTTCACTTCATCCAGACTCTTAAAAACATGCCTAAATATAAATACGTGAGTTGATCCAGCAACTCATTTAAGCACCTGTTAAATATCTTGAAGAATTAGAGTCACAGGCAACATAGAATGATGGAAAAACAGAACAAGAGTCAGCAGAGCAGGCTTACTGAGGATGATGCAGCTTTGGTCACACCAAAGGGAGTCCACAAATACTTAAGTTTACATACAGAATATGAAATCATTCAGCACAGGCAAGAAAGACCCATCCCTCCCTACCCTCCCCCCAGAAAGGATCAGTAATCTGTTTGGTAATCTGTTGTAATTATAAAAATAAAACAAACAAACAAGAAAAGTTAACACCTGTTCAGGAACCCTCAGAATACTGCAAACATAAAAGCATTTAAGCAAAAACAGGCTTTACTTGTTTGTTAAAAATGGGCCTTACTTGTTCCTTTCTCTCCTGAGGCTTAAATCAAAATTGTAATAACCAGAGAAATGTCATCTCAACACCCTGGCAAGTAGTATTAACTATCCAAGGATCACAGCCAAAAAAAAAAAAAAAAAAAGAGTGAACAAAGATACCATCCATCATACGTGAGAACTGAAGCCTCTGGCACTTCCTCAGCAGACAAAACTTCACTTTTTGAGGCTTTATAATATATTATTATAAATATTATGAGCCAGAACAGAACCAAAGTCACTTGTCAAGCTCTGTGAAGTACTTGACAAGGTGACACATTCAGTATCACAGTCGTGCCTGTATCAAATGCCTGACTACAGGGAATGTGTTTATATTCCTTATCCAAGTTACCAGTCCTTCCTCAGGCCCCAAATAGGCAACTGCATCATCTCTGTCTTGCAATGGAGCTGTGGACAGATCCTTTGCCTTCAGTGTTCCTTCACAATTTCTTACTACCACATCCTTTTCGCCCTTTTACATTTTTCATTTGGCATTTGGCTGCTCTCATTCCTTGTGCCTGCCCTCCCCAATTGCCAGCACAGCTCCTGATGGCCCTTGCTCCACTCGCTGGCACAAGGGAGATGTATGTGGCTGTCTGGGCAAACTCGGGAAGGAATCCCTCAGGTGCTGCATTTCCAGCACCACCTGCAGGAACACTTGTCACTGTAGGACCCTCCTGAGCTGGCTTGCTCAGGCAAAAAGTTGTAAAAAGATGTAGCCAAGCCCTACTTATTTCACAGTATTGCAAGTGTGCTCCCTCAGCCACACCTTTGCAAGAGCTGTTAGACATCTTCCCAAGATGTGCTGCCGCACTCAAAGAGAATAACACCTCATGGACATGGACTAAGGAACACCAAGTCTGGCCTTGAATTATCGTATTTAATATAATAATGGATGAAGTGAAAAAATGAGAAAAGCATCTCTGAAGGAGAGGGAAGAATTCACTCATGCTCCTCTTTCTTTCTGTTTACTAACATCACACAATTCAAACCACAGTATTCCAGGAGGTCTCATGGTGAGTTAGTGAAGAATCCGCAGGATGATCTGCTGGTCTGGATTTCAGACTCTGTTGTCTCAGTTCTCCAGAGCATTTCTTTTTTTGTCATAGGTCTAAGAAAGAACTCTCCTAAGAGATGGTTTAGGCTGTGCTGCCCCAGCCACCATGCTGTGGACAGGCAATCTGATTTTTCTTAGCATCTACCTAGGTGTGTGGTCACTATTACAGACTTGGTATTTGTCAGGGAAATACTGTCTTACTGGCTTAGTAGAAAGGTATTATCAGCCCTTTCCACTGCCTGCAAACCTGGTTGGGAACCCAACTTGCCTATACACATGCACAGAAGATAGAATTCTGACTGCAGAAGGGCATCACAATTAATACTTTAGCAGAACAGTAATGAAAGGAACCCCCTTCCCCTCGCTCTTGCTGATGCTGCTCTTCAGATTTTCTCTGCACCCACTTCTGCATCAGTAAGGTGGCCCAAGGACTGTCCACTGTGAGCTCAGTGAGGAGGCAGGAAGCTGCAGCCAAACAAAAAGCTGCACCAAAGCAAAACTGGCAAGCAACCTGCATGCATCAAGAGGTATGCTGCTGTCTTCACTCAGTGGAAATCAGCCAGTAGACAGATGGACAGACACAGATGTAATTAAATGTGTGTGTGTAGTACACTACAGTGTAGTTTTCCATTGCAAAAACACCTTCTATTGCAAAAGCACAACTTTGTTTCTCACATAGCCTCTCTTCATTTGGCAAATAATTCAGCCTTTACCCCTCTAATACATAAAATAAATCAGGCCACATATGCTAGATATGAACTAGCAAGTACATCATGCCAGCTCTTTAAAAAACCCTCTAGTAAGTGTTTTAAAACCCTCTAGCACATCAACGCACAGCTATTCATAAAACGCTGCCTAGTCAATGCATATCATATGTATACCTTAAATGTGTATTACGTGTCCATGGGATCCTTAATTGCCTTTATTTCCCCTACCCTTGCACCAGTGCTGCCTGTTTCTAGTAGTAGCCTTTCATGCCTGTAAGAATCACATCTGGCCATTTCTGATCTACAGGGTTATCAGCAGCTGGAAAAAAAACAGGACCTCATTTTGTGGTTGAATAGTAACTTCATTGGAAATTTGATATTTTTAGTTGTAAAATGAAATCCCAAGTCTCTCATATTTTATTTCACATCTTATTTAAAGTGCCTTCTAAATGGCATTCTTTGATTACTTTTACCTGCAGAAAATGCACTGTAGTTATTCCTAAATCTGTGCTGGTTCTTACCAGCAGCAACACAGTTTCATAGCAAAGACCTGCAAAATCACAGCACTCTTTGTGCACATCTCCCTCTAGTGGAAGCAAAATACACCAAGCCCATTTCTCCAGGGAGACACAAACATCAAAGATAACTAATAAAGAGGGAATGGCGCCCAGCTGTTCTGTCCACTCTCCATCAGCTCTATCCACTCAAGAACAGTAATGGTGATCTAGGGAAATGCTAGAGTACTTTTTGTATTTTAAAACGTTTCTTTCATTGCTCTGCAGAAACTTAATACAGTCCTGGAGGTTTAGTTCGTGAATTTTAATGGTGCCATTAAGAGAGACAGAAAGGTGTCATATATTATGACTTAAAAAGCTATGTCCTCAGAGAAAGCCCAATGGAAATTTTTCAGGTGCACGTTTTGAATCAGTTCCACTGCTATACAGTGGAGGTAAGGACCACTTTAGCATTCCAGGCGTCACTGTTGATGAAAGATGAAATAAACATGAAGTCAACATGAACTGGACTGGTTTCACTGAAGGCTGAGAGATATTATACTGGCATAACTGCACCAGCACAACTCCTCATCTGCAAAGAGTCTGGTGTGCAGTAATGAGGATACAGGGGACAGGGGGTAAGTTTATTTATTTCTGAGGCACATTACCAGATCTGCCAGGTCTGGAGAACAGGTACAACAACCCAATGAGACACTTGGCACTCTCAGCACATACTGCAGGGAAGAGAAGAGAAAAGAGAAGGTGGTGGACAGGGCCCCTGGTACATGGAGGTTTGGCTTCTCACCTGGGCCTTGCACATGCATAAGTAGATGACTCTGGCAAAGCACTTCCCCTTTTTGTAGCTCAGTTTATGCTTTTGTTAAGTGAGGAGCACAACAGCTGCTGCATGATAATGCTCTCCCACAAACCTGGGGAGAGGACGAGCAAAGAGGTGGTCTGCACTTAGAAAAGAAAAACTTTCTGCAAGGAGTGCCCTATTGCAAGATCAGAAGTTCCCACCTTTCCCCTGCCAGGTTAGAATAAAGCAGAGCACCATGTGCATAATTCTTGATCACCATCTGACTCCTAATGAGAGCAAAATCTCTCAATAGATTTACCTGCAGTTGGTGTCTCAAAGTCACCAAGGGATGATTACTGCCTTATCTGTCTTAAATTCTTTTCACTCCCAAATTCAGGTGCTGAACACAAAAGAATTAAAGATACAATTCCCAGCTGTTATGTGAAAAAACAACATTATGAGACACAGAGAAGCTAACATTTACTTGTAAATAATACATTATATGTCAGACTGGTAAGAACCACAGCAGTGATTCACAGTGTTTGCTTTGTTCCTCATGAAAATGATCTCAGTTTCAAAAAGCTGTCATATTAATGGGGACTGCAAGGTACATTCGGTAATTCACTGTAAATATTATTTATGGGGATATTTCTGAAATCAGTTTGGCTGTCAGATCGAAGGGTGTATAATTTACACTATACTGTATGTGTTAGGAAATCCCATAGGTATGCTTCCCCTCTGCCACTTGAAATCAACATTGCAGGAAATAGCTTGTAGGAAAGAAAAACAGATTAAAAATCAGAAGAGGGGGAGGAGGAGGAGGCTAGGCATTGGCTTGCATTGTTTTGAGTATCAGAAGTGAGAAAGAGATCTATAATGACATATCTATGGGAGTGTACTATGCATACTGAACACTCCCAAGTTCATACTCCCAAGTATTACAATACTACGCTCCTCAGAACTATTGGGAAGAGATGTATCCTCCTCTTCTCATTTCAGTTTGGCTTTGCACCTGTCCTGAACATGCAGAGCAACATTTCACTAGCATAGGATAGGCATTTTTCTAATCGACCTTTCTCAACCTTCCTCTTTGGGACTGAAAAGGGACTGACCCTGTTTAGATAGATGGCTGTTCATTCCCTGGCTTGGAGCAAAGCTGGCTTTGTGACCTTGTGGGTCTGGCTCTCACCTGGAGAAGCCTCTCACCTGTGGAAGCCCCAGGGTCAGGGCCTTGTCCCGAAGGTTATTTCATCATTTATCCAAATGGAAGGAGTTCTGCCAGAGGAGACTGAGGACATGCTGCCTTTGTGAGCATGAATCTGGGCGCTCTCCTTGTGCCATGGAGGTTGGGCTCTACCTCTAATCCTGGACAGATCGGGGCACTGACTGCTCCTGAGTTGTGAACCTTGCCGTCTGGGGTTTATTTTTGCCTTCTCAGATGGTCTGAAAAGAACCAGCACAGAATGAGAATATTTATCAAATGCACAACACTCCCCTGGGAAGCTCAGACAGTCTGAAAAGTAGCAGCCACAGGAACAAGAAAATACATGTTTCTCGTTTACTATCAGTGTTGAGGTAAGTAGTTTCCTGACCAGGGCCTGGAGACTGTTACTGAACAGGAGGCCTGGATAAGCAATCGTTTATTGGAGTTGAGATTTCCCACTCATAGATGGCTGCATGTCACCTGCTGGCCTTAGCATATGTGAACAGACTGCATCGTCAGGAAGCTCCGTGTGATGGACTTCAGCCTAAAGATGTCCTGCAGGCATCCTGAAAGAGGCTGCCCCAATGGCACCACTAGCAGGGCTGCACTGGTCCTTCATTAAATAAACACAAAATCCATGAGGATTCCACAGGCAGTATCTTGCTCTTCCTCAAAACAGAGCTCAGGGCAGAGCCTGTGGGTGCTGCCAGTAGCAGGTAGTGATGTTCCTGTCCACAGGGCCGTGGGATACGGGTGGGATATTCTAATTCTGTGAAATGAGCTCCGGCCTTTAAGTGACACAGGCAATCTGATACCAGACTAGAGACCTCCAATGAATACAGCTTGTACGGGACTTCTCAGCGTGAACAGAATGGCACCAAACTTGAGTTCACAGGGCTCACAAATTACAGCTGGCTTCTCCTATGCTGACTGCCCATAACGACAGAATTAGCATTTAACTGATTGTACACACACCAAAGCAACTAGAAATTCCCCGTAAGTGTTATCAGGGAGGCATAATTTCTTTCTAATACTAAGAGTTTCATTAGTTTCATAACAGTGCTTCTAGATCAGCAGAGTGAAAATACAAGGAAGATTTGGAAACTAAGATCTTACTGAAACCATGTGTGGTTATACAGGTCAGGCTGCTTGTGTAAAAACTGAACATTTTCCAGAGCATGTAATGGTAGGAAAATAAGTGATTTTAGTGTCTAAATATGGAAATTAAGGGTGTGGAGGGGAAAGATGTTTAGTCAAAGGAAGAACAGAGAGAGATGAAGAAAAATCTGTGGTTCAGTTCTTTCAGTGCTTCAGTTCATCTTTGAGTTCTTTACCTATTTCTGTTCTTGACATGTAACAGCTCTGTTCCATCATTCAGCAAGTGTGATCTTACTGTGTTTAAGGTCATCTTATCCATGTTGTTTTTCAGTGTAAGATGTCCCCAGTACTGGGACCCACTCTTACCCCAGCATCTGGGGCATACGAGGGCTCTAGACAGACTACACCAACAATCTGTGCTCATTGGAAAGGCAAATTACTATTGTAGTAAATGAAATAAAATGATTCTTGAATGATTACACGTGTTAAAATACTCTTTTGCACACCGGCCAGTGCTGGATTATAAACCTTCTGGTTTTATGGACGGACTTAATGGACACTGCTAGAAGAAAGGTATTGCAGGCTCTCCCTAGTGCAGGTATACTCTAACTACTACTGATTTGCATCTGAACATGCAATTTCAACAGGAGAAAAGCTTTAGCTGAGACTACTGTACAGGGATAGATTAATCATTTTAATACTAATTAACAGTGGAAAAGAAAAAGTGAGTGTGGCAAGACAAATTGATGCATCTGACACTAATTGCTAGAGTGTGGTTTCTAAGACAGAAGCTTCCACATACAACATTTGTAAATCTGACAGCTAATTATACCTAGATATATCACTAAGTCCCTCATGATTACATAGAATAATTTTTGGTATTATAACTTAAAAATATTACAAAAGCTGTGTCATTTTTTCCCCTCTTTCACATACCTATGAGCCTAAGCCCTAGATTTCTGAAAGTAGATCTTTCAGTACATAAGATGAAAACACCACAGCTGGCAAGTTTAAACTACTTCAGTGGAGCAACTAGAGCTTTACAAAGGAGAAGGATCATTGCTATATCATTGCCTGGATCACATGCAGCCTGTGCAGCAACGCTGAGAGTCTGTCCTTCAATGTGATAGCACTGAATGTCTGTTTCTAGAGAAAGCATTCTTTCATTACTTTTCTCAAGCAAACAAAAAAGCTCCTTTAATGTAGAATGTGCAGCCTGCTTTTAAACTCAACTAAAAACTAAAATCAAAACTTCTTGCTGTATCTGCTTTACTTTTTTTAACCTCTGTATGTTTCCAAACTTGGACTGATTCATATATCCTCTTCTGTGTACACAGATTTCCACTTCTTTTTCTTCAAAGCATCTAAGATAATCAGCTCACACTACAGAATAATTTGAGTAGTCAGAACAGTTTTGTGGTGAAATTACTCTTGGTAATTAAAAAGAAAAAGCTACACAGAACCAACCACTGAAAACAGAAATGACAGTACTCTTTCCTCCACTGCCTACAAACCCATCATAATTCCCATGACTCACTGTAACCGACCCCTCAAAAAGCACAATATGAATAGCTGATACTAAATTTTCACATCTTTAAGCTTTCTCAGACCTCCTCCACAAGATTCCCCTTCTTAAACAGGTTTAAGTATGTCACAGCTTCTGTAAAGCTCCATCATCAGCTGAAGTATATGAAAGTGGTGGCGTTTTCCTCATAGCTGCACCAACTTCTTGGCCCCTTACTCTGTCTTCTTACACATTAGGAATGGAACTGTTAATATTGCCTGTACTTCACGAATGCTCACTGTGTTCAGGCAATCCCCTGCAGATGGAAACAAGAAACCAAGAAACCCTGAATGCCGATAAGGATATCTGCAAACTGCTCCCTGCACACTTTATGTGCTGTCCATGCTCCTGATATTATTTCTACAACTCCAGAAACTAGATGGGACAGCTAAGGTTCTGCACAGGACTGAGCTGCTTCAGATGGGTGTCAATTTAACAGATGCTTTCTGATATCTGGTTTTCATTTAATTTCTCTTTAAATCTTCCCTCCATAGGAAAAGCAATCAAGGTACGAGTATAACTTTAGTAATAAAGTTGTAGGTATGTAAGAACATCTATGTAAGGACTATTTTTCCCTGTACATTATTTTATACTGGTAGCATAACCACAATTAGAAAAATAAGATAAAAAAGATTTTCTTACAGCATGGAGCTAGAATTGGCTACCACAGATAAAAAACTGCAAGGAAGAAAACAAACAGAAATGAAATACACCATGTATTGAAAAGGACATGACTAAAATTATGATATTTTGAACTGAATTGTCTTGGCACACAGCACATTTAATCTGAAATGTCCAGAGAAATTAAGAGGTTTTTATTTTGTCTGTTGAAAGACTGTTTGAAGCAATTGCTTTTTTCCCTTCTTGGTGACTTCAATTCATTTTCATCGTTCACAAAATAAAGAGGCAGGCACACTATATCTAAGGACTTGAGAAGACCAGGGAACACTATGACAGCAAACAATACACTGGATAATGTCCCTGTATATGGCAAAGAAGAGTGACCAACTGATGCATTTGATAAATTCATGTCTGTTTTGACAGACAAAGGTGACTTTCTATAATTCATTAAGACAAATATACGCAATAATAAAGAACACAAATGCTGATAAAGTAGCCATCTTTTGGTGACCCTGGTTTGAACGTTTATTTAAAGGAAGCACAGAAACAGGGAAGAAGTGCGCAAGCGCCACGCACTTGACACACCCAGGAAGTCTTATGGCTGACTTTGACTTGACAAAGGAACAGAAATATGGGACAAAAATCTCTGTTCAACAACACTGCTTTTTCATTACTTGAGCTCATACTACCACAAGGCAACAACAAGAATCCAGAATGAAGCAGTATTTGAGATACAAAAGTAAATGAATTAAAAGGTCTAACAATTCCTGCTATTGTCAAAATCAGACTTGGCAGTTCTGAGAAACAGCATCACTCATTCTGCCTCGAGTCGAGGTAAGACCGGAAGAATAAGATTTCCAAATGCAGAGTCTTGAGTTATGAAGTATCCTGAGGAATGTGCGTGTGCATGCTGGAAAAAAAGGAAAATATTTGTTAAAGCATAACTCCCTGCAGCACTAACAATTCAAGACTTCATAGATTCTGCAGCATTAACTAATTTTTTCTTCCAGCCTGCTCTTCAGCCTTGATATCCAAATTCAAGAACAGTATTTTAGATCAGACACATCTGAACAGGGCCCATCAGAGGTATTAACTTGGACATTCCCTGCTGTGCCCTTTTTGGGAAATCCCACAGTGGTGAGGACACTGGTAAGTGAACTGCTGAACATTCTCCTAAGAGACCCCACACTTCCACTCCCATCCATAACCAACTTACAGGTCTTGGTATGGATGCCCCATATGATGACTCTATACCAGAAGTGTGCATCAGCAGTGTTGCACAAGCTGAGGATGCATGTACAAATGCTGTGTGAGCAGACACATCCTGGAACACCAGCCTTCTGCTCATGTGATGTACAGATGTTTGCACACCTGAGGAGGCAACCTGATGCTTATGGCTCTAAATAACCTTTTGTGAAATCCGATACAGCTCTTTCCAGCTCAAATACCATACTCCCATAAGCTAGATGGCCTGCATATTCTTTCTTTCCACCAGCAGAGAAGAGCTCTGGTGAATATCAAAATAACTTGAGTCAACAGTGTGCCTATACCAAAGGATACGAGCACAGTGGTCTGCATTGGCAACAGCAAAGCCAGCAGGCCAAGAGAAGCTATTATTTCCCTTTGATCAGCACTCACAAGGCTGTATTTGGGATACTGTGCTCAGTTTTGGGTTCTCCAGCGTGAGACACAAGCTGGAGGGAGTACAACAGAGAGCCAAAGAGCTGGCTGAGGGCTGGAGTTCTCAACATCCATGGGGAAGATAAGGGAACTGAGTTTATGTAGTCAAAACAGAAGGCTGAGAGGAGATCTTAGGCCATTTTCAGGTACCTGGTGAGGGGTATAGAGAAGACAGCTAGATTTGGAGCCAAGAAAGACAGTGAAAAGCATGACTAGTATGACTAGTTCTCCCTACAATTCACGAGACATTTGTAAATCTGATGAAACTGACTCTTGACAGAGATGTACAGAACATCTATCCAGTAAACTGGAAGCTGGCAAATGTTGTGCCAATTTTCAAGAAGGGTAAGAAAGAAGACCCTGGCAACTACAGGCCTGTCAGTCTCACATCAGTGCCTGGTAAAATTATGGAGAAGATGATTCTTGAGGCTATTGAAGTGCACCTGGAGGACAATGCAGTCATTGGTCTCAGCCAACATGGGTTCGTAAGGGGCAGGGCCTGCCTAACAAATTTGATTTCCTTTTACAGTAAGATCACCCATCTAGTCAACCAAGGGAAACCAGCTGATGTGATCTTTTTGGACTTCAGAAAGGCTTTCGACACAGTTTCCCATAGGTTCCTACTGGACAAAATGTCCAGCATACAGCTTAACAAAAACATCATATGATGGGTGAGCAATTGGCTAACAGGCAGGGCTCAAAGGGTTGTGGTAAATGGGGCCACATCAGGCTGGCGAAAGGTCTCTAGTGGGGTCCCTCAAGGTTCTATCTTAGGGCCAGTCCTCTTCAGTGTCTTTATAAATAATTTGGATGTAGGACTGGAGGGTGTTTTGAGCAACTTTGCCAACGACACCAAACTTGGAGGAGTTGTAGACTCGGACGAGAATGGAAAGGCCTTGCAAAGAGATCTGGACAGGTTGGAGAACTGAGCGATCACCAACTGCATGAAGTTTAACAAAAGCAAGTGCCGGGTCCTGCACCTGGGACAAAGCAACCCTGGCCGTACATACAGACTGGGTGACGAGATGCTGGAGTGCAGCCCTGCAGAGAGGGATCTGGGGGTCATGGTTGACAGCAAGTTGAATATGAGCCAGCAGTGTGCCCTGGCAGCCAGGAGGGCCAACCGCATCCTGGGGTGCATGAAGCACGGCATCGCTAGTAAGGCAAGTGAAGTGATCATCCTGCTCTACTCTGCACTGGTGCGGCCTCACCTTGAGTACTGTGTGCAGTTCTGGGCACCACAGTACAAAAAGGACATTCAACTGTTGGAGAGTGTCCAGAGGAGGGCAACAAAGATGGTGAAGGGCCTGGAGGGGATGACGTATGAAGAGCAGCTGAGGTCACTGGGCCTGTTCAGCCTAGAGAAGAGGAGGCTGAGGGGGGACCTCATCGCTGTCTACAACTTCCTCGTGAGGGGGTGTGGAGAGGCGGGTGACCTATTCTCCATAAACACCAGTGATAGGACCCACCGGAACGGGGTGAAGCTGAGGCAGGGCAAGTTTAGACTAGATATCAGGAGATTTTTTACTGGTTGCGCACTGGAACAGGCTCCCCAGTGAAGTACTCACTGCACCAAGCCTGTATGAATTTAATAAACGTTTGGACTGTGCACTAAGTCACATGGTCTAAACTTCTGGGTAGACCTGCGTGGTGCCAGGAGTTGGACTTGACGATCCTTATGGGTCCCTTCCAACTTGGAATATTCTATGATTCTATGATCTATGATTGTACTACAGGTTACATTCCCAAACCATATCAAGGGAGAAACAGCTGATAGACTGATGTATCATAACATAAGATGAAACTTCACTTGTGACAAATGTGTGAAACCTAACCTCTAAAAGTGTTTTTTCATTCTCTCTAGGTGAGGAAAAGCAGGACTGCTCTCGATAAGGATGAGTATCTAAAACACAGCCAAGCTGAACTGAAGCTGATTGTACCAGCTTACCTGCAGTGCAGCCTTCTGCTGTGCTGCGATGTGCTGTTGCTCAGCATGATCACGGAAATCCTTGTTTAGTGGTGATCTTGCAAGTGCAATGCTGCAAAAAAAGAACAAGATGGTATGATACATACCCTCAGATAAAATTGTCCTTACCATTCCAGACATAGGTTCCACGACTTCTGCAGCTCAGGATTTACTTGGCTTATGGCTGTATGCCTTTAATTATTGTTTGGGAAACTGTCATTTGTTAACATAAGCGAGAAAGAGAAAATGGAGTGATGTGTCATATCATTTGGCCTAGCAAAAACAACTGATGCCAAGCTAAACCTGGAAGGCTTACAGTTCTGAAGTCTGTTGTGGATTTCACCCATGGGTGGAGTCCCAGTGAAGTCAGTGGGGTACAACCTTCAACTATGTCAGTAATTTTTAAAACTATAGCTTTGTGTTTTCACCATTACTCAGCCACTCAGTAACTGTCCTAATAACTCTGATAAACAGAAGCACTAAAAAGAGCTCTGCAGTCTTCAGTACAAAACCAATTCTTCAGCAGGTGGGCACCAGATTACTGCTTGTGGTAAAAAAAGCTTCCTATTGACATACTGAAATAATGATCCCCTGATTATAGCTTATGATACCTGCAATAGATTTTGCTTATGTATCCCAGTGCAGTGTACATTAAGTTTTAAATTAAGAGTTTCAAAGTATGCTTTCTTTTCTTTTGTATCTTAAGACTTGTACACCTTGCTAAACAAAAAGAAGAAATTAAAAGGAGTCTTTCCCCCAACCCACTATATATAATTAACATGAGCAGTCATCCTCCAGATAGAAATCAGTGTGGACTGCCATCAGAACTGCATTGCAAGGCAGTTGACAACTACCTCTCAAATTGCTTCAGGAGACTGGTGCTAGAAGTTCAGCTCTGCTCACTCATAGAGACAAAAGCAGGAAGGACAAGGGATCCAAGGAAACTCTTCAGCTTATTTTTCCTAGCAGTTCCAATGTCCACAGCTGATTTACTAAATCAGTTTTTCAAAATCAGCCATGGTCATGAAAAGACCTTTAGCTAAACTTAGACCTAAATGCATAATGAAAGCTAAGTAGTAGCCCTCTAAACATATTTTGTGACAAATATTAAGATAGGAGTCTGCTGGTTTATTTAAAATGTAAAATTTACAGTTATTTTGTAGGTATTTATGCTGCATTTAATTCTGTATCCTCTAACTTTTCAATATGATTTTTGTAGATAATCTTAAGACCTCATCACAAACTGACATTTTTCAAGAAATGTTTTCTGCATTAGGGGATAGATAGAGGATTAGAGAATCCTGATAGAGGATTCCCATATACTAAGGCTAGAGACCGGTAACTCATTCACCCTTATACAGACTGTGCCACTACTGTGCTTTACATACATCAACCATTTCTCTGCCAAATTTACAGAAATTCCACAGTCTTACTTCTGATGACTCTGTGGCTTAAAGCCCACAGCACAAGATCCCTGCCATAGAATTGTCAGTTGCTCAAATCCATGCATCACCCCAACATGGCAAAGCAGAAAGTCTGACTGCTAGTTTGTACCCCTTTGAAATTCTAGATTCTAATTCCACTCACTAGCATATACTTTATTTAATTAAAGAAAAAAAAAAAAAAAAAAAAAAGCACTCATTGAAACTCTGCTGGACTTGTGATTAAGTGTGGAAATGCTGTTGCCAAGAGTCAGCATCTGTACTTCCTCTCTAATCAGCAGCTGTGCCTGAGTAGTACCTGCATATGGAGTTACATAAGAGATCTAACTGAGGCAGCTTCACATATTTTGCACACTTTTGGACAGTATGAAGGAGTTAAAGATGACCTAAAATCTCCTTCAGAAAAGCAGCAAGCAGCACTCAGACTGCATTCTGAATGTCTTAACAATTGTATAGATGCCCTATGTAACGCTGCATCTAGAACATAGCATTTGCATGTGCTTCATGCCAGCCCTAAAGCACAACCACTTCCATTTCTCCATGTAAGCTGGTGTATGACTTTCTAGTTACTGAAAAAGACCAAAATCCTTTTTTTTTTTTCTTAGAGATATTCCAGTAACTGCTTCTAAATTCAAGATTATTACACCTCATGGTGTCGAATTATCTTTAGAGCTCAGTGTCTTTTACAAAAAGATCTGCAGTAATATAAACTGACTCTGTCTTGCATGCAGGGAGTTTCAAGGATAACTCACTCCTTGCCATAAGCATTCTCCTCTAAAAACACAATACCCTGATACTAATGGTCTGCTATCTGCATTCCTTAGAGCATTTTAGCTTAATAATTAAATGCTTTCTATGTACCTACTCCCCAAGTCTTCTTTAAGGTAGACTTCAATGCAGTTGAATAAGTGTACTTGTTTCTCCTCCTCTCAAATAGAAATTAAGTAAGCCAAAATTCAAGGTCTGTAAAAATTTTTAAATATTAATGTGTTCTTAGTGTGCAAGGTCTCTCTGACTAGTTATACAGCATGGAGAACAAACACTTCTGTTAAGTGTTTATACACGTTTACAGCTCACTTGTTATTTCTTTTTTCCCCTTTGATTTAACCAGTGATGTCTGAACAACTCTAAAAAATATAAAATACCTGGCTCCAGGGTGATTTGTGGAAGACTGGTTTTGCATAAGTAACTTTCTCTTCTCCTTGTCTAGTTCTGCCAGGATTGCAACCCTATTTTTATTCTGGAAACCTGGTGAGAATGACAGAAAAAGATTAGAAAGATTTACTTCATTTTTATGGTCCAACTCTAACCATGGTGAATTAAAAATCCAGCACAATATGACACTATGATGAATACACTAATCTTCAAAGCTTTGCTCTCATCTGAAAGGCTATTAATAAATATGTTTAATTTACATCTCCTCATTTTATAATGAAATAGCTTCCTTGAGATATCATACATATTAATACATTTTAAAATACAGGTTTCTACCTCAAGCTAGATCCTACTACCCCTTCCCAAGCCACCTCTGGGGCTATGGCCATGGTACCTGATCAAATAACTTCCTTTTCAAAGGAAAGGCAAACTTAACAGATTCTAGATTTGAATGCAGTCACCAAAAGCACAACTGAATGATACCAGTATAATATACTCACAGGGACTAATTTTCATGCCAGTAAACTTAAATTATAGTAAAGGTTTTGCATAAGTAACAGGTAAGAATGAGAACACTAATAAGCTTGCAAATGTGCTTGCACATAAAGTGACAACCTGCTATTCAATCCATGGAGAAAGGTTTTAATACACTTATGTCCTTGCATGTACAAACTATCCTTAGCCTGAGTTTGGAGAATGCCCACAATGCTAGATCAGAGAAGAAAAATTATATTGTCTGTAAACAACACAAGAAAGTGGCCTTTGTTTGTCGGCATGTCATTCTCTGAAATCAGAAAGGGACCTTGTATTGTAGAGAAGGGGTCAGGAAGTAGAGTGATTGAGGGAATTCAGAAAATGCCTAAAATGGCTGCCATTTATGCTTTTTCGACCTTGTCTTTAAACAAAAATGTGGCCAAACAGCCATACTTACACAGGACTCTTATGTGGTAAAGGACCTCACTGTATCCCAGAATTAACCATGTTGTAGCTACCAAATAAACTAGATATACAGGTGCCTGCCGTGGCCCAGTACGCCATGTACAGCAGCATGACTGCGGGCCACAGCTACAGAAAGAACTTTTGCAGGCCCGTGTCACTAGTATCATTCCTAATATCAAAAAGTAGACAATTCTTTATCTAATTTGCTGCTAGTCTCTAAAATACCAAGCCACTACAATATCATAAAAAGTAGGTGTAAGGGTCAAGCTCTCTCTTTATTTGCTCTGTACAAAAAGCCAAAGTAATTTCCGCTGGAAACTTGTGGGTCATGCCCTGGGGCTCCACCCTGGGTGCTATGTTGCATTAACATGAATAAAAAAATGGCAGCCCACATGCTGTTAGCAAGGCCAGATGAGTAACTCTTAAGGGGAGTATCAGCATACTAATGTAGAGTGACTTAAAATGTATTTGCAGTACCTCCACTTAAAGTTCATTCCTTTTGAGACATCTTTTGTTGCTGCTCTATTGCATAATCCAATATTTCTTTTATCAGCATGCCTCAGTGAAGGAGACAATTATCAAGTAGAAACCTTCTACCCTAAATAATAATTTGCATCTTTATTGCCTTGCTATTAAACCCTCACCTTTTCCTTTCACTACGCCTAACATACACACCCCTACAAGTCAGTGTCTCTTGATCCTTGCTTTCTTGAAAGGAGCTGAGCCACTCCATTACTTTTTACTGTGCTTTTATGCAAGATTGCCCACAATCATCTTTACATTTGTTAACAGATTTTAACTTAAATGTAACTAGTTGCTATTTTCACATTTGTCCATCTCTCCTTCCGTGTTACATTATTCCCACTTAAACTCTCTCTGTTTTGTAACTGTATTGATTCAGGTCTTCAATTATTCTCTGTGTTTTAGGTAAGGTACATGATCTTTCTTTGATCACCCTGCAACTGAGAGTTCAGGACATTGAAACACAGCTGGATGCATGCTCCAAGAGATGCAACAGCTATGATATCTTGCCAACAAGCTAAGATTCAACACTTCTGAGTTGCAGCTAGCCCAGCCTGTTCCTTTTCATAAACTCTGGAGACAGTAGGGCAACTGGAGTACAAGAAAGTGGGCCTGAGCTAAAATCATTATGTCTGCATGTTCATTCTACGTATCAGGCAAAATGATTAAAACTTGACATATTGCTCAGCAGCCTTCTGCTAGCACTAGTTTATCCTGAAATATATAAATCTAAGCTTGAAAGTCAAACGATATGGTGACTGAGGCAGAAAAAATATCACTTTTTAATATACATGACTATCAGCTAAAAATAAAGACTAAATATGCTTACATTTTATCATGAAGCAGATGGTATGATTCAGAAAACTTTAAGACATATGTAAAAATAAAAATTTAACAGAATTTTAAATGCTATTTTTTAGACTATGATCAGAAACCAAGCAAGATCATCACGATCTTCCATTTTAGTGCAAGTCTTGCTATAGTATCATAGGCCAGAAACTCTCGAGGGATTCAGAAGCCCAAATATTTTTTCTAACCTTTCCTCCTCTACTGCGGTATTTTTTTTGTTGCTCTAACACTCAGACAGCACCCATCAGCAACCTACCGTACTGAAGAAGTCATTTAAGAGAATTTGTTAATGATGAGAAGAAAAAAGCCTACTTGAGGAAATGTAGGGATACATCCAACACGTATATGTTAGAGTTCCTAAGCTAATAATTCAAGGGTCCTACAGGTGGTATGTTCAAGTTATTTATAACGCAAAATAAAACCGGCTCATTAAAAAGTTAACAATCAAGAGGGCAGGACATGAGAAATCCATTTTAGTGATGAAAAAATGTCATCCTTACAAAAACATTCATCAAATCTGACAATATATTAGAGATTTCCCTTTAGATTCTTTCCTGCCCAGAACCCTAAAGCTTCAATAAAGACCAACTCGCAACAGCTATGTAAGTTTCCTACTTCAACTGTATAGAAAGAAGTGCTGCATGTGCAGATTTTATTCACCCATTCTGCTTTCTAGTACTAATAATGTGGACATGCCAAACAAATTAAAAGAAAAAAAAGCCATCCTCAGTAAAGACCAGACTTGCACCTACGAAAAGAAGCAGATTTTCAAACACAGCAACTCTTACTAAACCTTTAAGTTTAGGCTTCCCTTAACAGGGAAAAGTTATTTCCAGTTTGAGCAGTGCATGAATATCGTTTGCAGCTTTGCAGGCCCAAGAGTCCAAACACCAGATAACCAACCTGTTCAAGGCAGCTAAACAGATGCAGTGTTGGATGTCAAATTGAGGACTTGGATCTGCAGCTCTAAGGTACCAGACAAAGTTTAAACCTGTTATTTGTGACATCTGTGTTTCTGACATCAAGCACTGTTTTATATGTTCTGTGATCCTGCAGATCAGACTCAGATGCAGAGCAGAACAGTTGGTAGATGACGTAACCCAAAGCAAAACACCATGATCTTCCTGTTTAACAGGGACTCAACGAACAGAATGCCAAACCTGCCTGCTCAGGCTGCGTTACCTGTTACCTGAACGTGCTTGCATACCCCTAGGCCAAATGAGTAAACAACCATCAGGACAGAATGAGATCCTGCAGAACTCTTACAACTTGAAGCTTCCAACTCTATGCTTATTTCAAGGGCTTGTTTCTTCCATTATATCAGAACTATTCCTCCCCAGAGCTTAGCCCTGTCTAAAGCAGGGTCGATACTTCTTCCATCTGTGGGGACCTAAACAAAAGTTCCTTCTGGAGCACATTGACATTTCCCTGCTCTGAGGGCTTCCTCTAGGGGAGCTCACACATGCAGTGAAGTCTTTGATTTGGTAGCATGCAAGGTGAGCTCTGGCTTTGCTGTGCACAAACAAAAGCATTATAATAGCAAACTAATTAATGTATGTTGCCTAAGTACTGTGAGGTTACACTGCAGAAGCATTGTATTACCATGTACTTGAAAGTAATTTCTGTACAATCAGAAGCTGATGGTTTCTTTTCTACCAAAGTCCACCACTACAGTCTACAAACTCCTGTTGTGGACAATATGGACCATGCTGGAAGCCTTTCCTTTTCTTTTAAATGCCATAATCAGTTTAATGCAATCAGTGTAATCAATTTAATGTGGTACTAAAACCCTGAAGTATGGCTTTCATTAAATCCTGTCTGGTTTTGCTGTACCAAACAGCTGCAGCTCCTCGTCTTTGAGGATCTAATAACGGAGTGCTTTCACAACAGAGACCAATGAGCTAAAGGAAGTTCAGTCCAAAAAATCTTAACCTCTGCAGTCTGAGACTGCAATTATCACTAAGCTGTATCAAGTTCATCTAAGATAATACCAGTCCTGATTAGAGGGAAAGAAATAATTCAGTACAAAAAATTCTGAGTGCAGTCTATGTGTGTATAAGGCTAGTGTTTCATTCACAATTATAGATAAACCTAAGCAAGTTCACAGCTCTTCCAAGGAGCATTTCAGAAAACCCCTCTTCCAATTGTCCAAGCAGGAAATGACAGAATGAATTGCTTGAACTGCAGCAGTATACGTACCATACAGGAAGATGAAAACAAAGTGTTTGCCTCATTCATTTTCACTATTAAACTGCATCTGGCCTGGAGAAAGACACAGAGGCCTTGAACTGTTGAACATATTTACCTTTGCCTTTCTATTTTTCTTTACAGGCTCATTTAGCTGGTGAAAATCAGTCGTGTTTCTTGCCTGCTTTGTGAAAACAATTTTCATATTATAATTAAACAATTAATTTGGTGAGTCTCTAAAGGACAGACCGTTGGAATCTTTTATACTTTGGGATATCAACGTACAAGCCTGTGGAATTTGGGGGGAAGCAAACCCAAGGCACTTTCACACTAAAATCCTCTCCTCTTCCCTTATAAATTCACACATTTAAGAAAAAGCAACTTTTAAGTCTATATTACAACATTCTACTCCTTGCAATGATGCTCACTTGGTGTTTACAAACTAAAGCAAGATTTATTATTGTGTACAAAAAGTTTTCCAGAGTTCAAATGTGCAAAGAGACGACTATTTGCCATTTGCAATACTATTCTCTCTGTACTTTTACAGAAGCCAGTAAATTGTACAAAAGCTACCTTTTGTTGGTCAAGTAGCAAGTAAAATATGTCTTTCAGACCAACACATTCCTTGTGTGCTTGTTTTGAAATTCTGAAAGCACTGAGAAAACAAACCAAACAAAAGGAAATTGACCTGGTAGTCCTTCAAAGTGTCTGCGCCCCAGAATTCATCACACCCAGCTTTGTAGGACTGCTTTCCCAGATAAGAATACTTACACTAAAGGGCTTGAAAACCTCTCAGGTTACTAGGAATCTGAACTCTGGACTTATTTCTCATTACCTGCACCTAAAGAACCACACCTCAGAGCCTTCTTTCTCCTCAGCTTTTCCATACAAGAGAGAAGCTTCTGAGTTTGGCTAAGGTTTCCAGAAAGCACCTCTAGAGGGCGATTTAAGTCCCTCTTTCGATTTATTGTCCAAAGCATGTCTTCTCCCCAACCCCTCAGCATTTCAGTGAGATGATCGTTTCCATGCCTTCAACGATTTTACTGATGCAATGCAGATGTCCCACCACACGAAGAATCGCTTCATGGGAATCACCATGATTTTGTTTGTCTTCTCCTCTTAGGCCAGCTTGCTGTCCGTACCTGACAGCTACTGCTACCAGGGCCTTGCTGCTCCCCTCACAACATGGAACAGCTGGGACTTGTGGCTGGTCCTTGCCGTCAGTGAGCTGCAAGACAGTTAGTTCTCAGGGTTTTACGTGAGAGCAGCCCTCAGTAAGCAGCCATGGGACAAATGTGAAGGGGTGCCCAGAAACTCAGAGTTCCTGGATCACCCATTGTCTCTTTACAACCACTTAACGTATGCCTTCTCTCAGAATGCTTGTTCTCATGTTGCTGCTTTCAGTCCCAGCACCCAGCCCTTCTTCCTTCACTTATTTTTTTTGCTCTTTCCACGAACAAAAGTCGAGGTTTCAGGAGCTCACTGACTCCCTGCCCACCACCTTCCCTGTCCAGCACCTGAGGTAAAACCTACCTTGTCCTGAGGGGTTCGCTGCCATCCTCCAACTCCCAGCCCTACCTTCGGCCAGTGGCAGTCCAAATGTTCGACCCCACAGATCTCTGGAAAAACAGGCACAATGTGAGGTCGGTTTACTTTGTAAAAGTTTGTATTTTGTTCTGCGACGGGTTTTATTGTTATGGATTTTATTTTGTTATGGATTCCACAAGTGCCTCAGCTGTGGAGAGGCACTACCCTGACACAATGCATTGCTGAAAATGTTTAGCTGTTTTTATTGTTCTGCTCCATTTTATTTTTCTGCTCCAAAACAACGTGAGTCGCGGCTGATTTATTTATTTTCAATTTTTGAACTTTTATTCACGTTTTATGAATAACCTTTAAGGCCAACCCTGGGGCGGAGGGCAACCCCCCCCCCCCCCCCCCCGGGGATGGGCGGGCCCCCGCAGCCGTCTTGCCCCCCTCTACCCCCCCGCCGTCGGGAATAGTCTCTCCCGTTCACCTCACGCCTCCCTCCCCCGCCCTACACGAAATGGTTTCTCCCGCTCACATCTCCCCCCCCCCC